>NC_069499.1:1219352407-1219607407 GCF_027579735.1 Bombina bombina
TGTAGCAATTGTATTTAATTAATTTATTGATAGTGTAGTGTTAGGTTAATTGTAGGTAATTGTAGGTAGTTTATTTAATTAATTTATTGATAGTCTAGTGTTAGGTTTATTTGTAACTTAGGTTAGGATTTCTTTTACAGGTAAATTTGTAATTATTTTAACTATTTTAGCTATTAAATAGTTCTTAACTATTTAATAGCTATTGTACCTGGTTAAAAAAAATACAAAGTTACCTGTAAAATATTAATCCTAAAATAGCTATAATATAATTATAATTTATATTGTAGCTATATTAGGATTTATTTTACAGGTAAGTATTTAGCTTTAAATAGGAATAATTTATTTAATAAGAGTTAATTTATTTCGTTAGATTTAAATTATATTTAATTTAGGGGGGTGTTAGTGTTAGGGTTAGACTTAGCTTTAGGGGTTAATACATTTATTAGAATAGCGGTGAGCTCCAGTCGGCAGATTAGGGGTTAATAATTGAAGTTAGGTGTCGGCGATGTTAGGGAGGGCAGATTAGGGGTTAATACTATTTATGATAGGGTTAGTGAGGCGGATTAGGGGTTAATAACTTTATTATAGTAGCGCTCAGGTCCGGTCGGCAGATTAGGGGTTAATAAGTGTAGGCAGGTGGAGGCGACGTTGTGGGGGGCAGATTAGGGGTTAATAAATATAATATAGGGGTCGGCGATGTTAGGGGCAGCAGATTAGGGGTACATAGGGATAATGTAAGTAGCGGCGGTTTACGGAGCGGCAGATTAGGGGTTAATAATAATATGCAGGGGTCAGCGATAGCGGGGGCGGCAGATTAGGGGTTAATAAGTGTAAGGTTAGGGGTGTTTAGACTCGGGGTACATGTTAGAGTGTTAAGTGCAGACGTAGGAAGGGTTACCGCATAGCAAACAATGGGGCTGCGTTAGGAGCTGAACGCAGCTTTTTTGCAGGTGTTTGGTTTTTTTTCAGCTCAAACAGCCCCATTGTTTCCTATGGTGGAATCGTGCACGAGCACGTTTTTGAGGCTGGCCGCGTCCGTAAGCAACTCTGGTATCGAGAGTTGAAGCTGCGTTAAAAATGCTCTACGCTCCTTTTTTGGAGCCTAACGCAGCCTTTATGTGGACTCTCGATACCAGAGTTATTTTTATGGTGCGGCCAGAAAAAAGCCGGCGTTAGTTTTTCGGGTCGTTACAGACAAAACTCCAAATCTAGGCCTAATATCTTTCAGGAATCCCTGAATATCAATTGACATGTATATATTTTTTTTTCAAAGACATCCCAAAGTATTGATCTAGGCCCATTTTGGTATATTTCATGCCACTATTTCACCGCCAAATGCGATCAAATAAAAAAAATTGTTCACTTTTTCACAAATTTTTTCACAAACTTTAGGTTTCTCACTGAAATTATTTACAAACAACTTATGCAATTATAGCATAAATGGTTGTAAATGCTTCTCTGGGATCCCCTTTGTTCAGAAATAGCAGACATATATGGCTTTGGCTTTGCTTTTTGGTAATTAGAAGGCTGCTAAATGCCACTGCGCACAATACGTGTATTATGCCCAGCAGTGAAGGGGTTAATTAGGGAGCATGTAGGGAGCTTCTAGGGTTAATTTTAGCTTTAGTGTAGTGTAGTAGACAACCCCAAGTATTGATCTAGGCCCATTTTGGTATATTTCATGCCACCATTTCACCACCAAATGCGATCAAAGTAAAAAAAACGTAAATTTTTTCACAATTTTAGGTTTCTCACTGAAATTATTTACAAACAGCTTGTGCAATTATGGTACAAATGGTTGTAAATGCTTCTCTGGGATGCCCTTTGTTCAGAAATAGCAGACATATATGACTTTGGCGTTGCTTTTTGGTAATTAGTAAGTCGCTAACTGCTGCTGCGCATCACACGTGTATTATGGCTAGCAGTGAAGGGGTTAATTAGGTAGTTTGTAGGGAGCTTGCAGGGTTAATTTTATCTTTAGTGTAGAGATCAGCCTCCCACCTGACACATCCCACCCCCTGATCCCTCCCAAACAGCTCCCTTCTCTCCCCCACCCCACAATTGTCCCCGCCATCTTAAGTACTGGCAGAAAGTCTGCCAGTACTAAAATAAAAGTTTTTTTTTTTTTTTTTAAGAAAAAAAAAAAAAGCATATTTACATATGCTGTGTTTAGGATCCCCCCTTAACCCCCAACCTCCCTGATCCCCCCCAAAACAGCTCTCTAAGCCTTCCTCTCAGCCTTATTGGGGGCCATCTTGGGTACTGGCAGCTGTCTGCCAGTACCCAGTTTGAACAATCAAATGTTTATTTATTTTTAATTTTATAATTTTTTTTCTGTTGTGTTGTGTTTTTCTGTTTTCTGTTCTGTTCTGTTGTGTAGCTCAATACCCAATGCCTCCATATTGAGGCATCACTGCAATAACCGGAAAGCAGCTGGAAGCGAGCTGCTTTCCACACCGAGGACGTGCAGGGTACGTTCTCAGGCGTTAACTGCCTTTTTTCTGAGGACGTACCCTGCACGTCCTCGGTCGTTAAGGGGTTAAATAAACCTAACACTAAGCCCCTGAAGATCTCCCTACCTTGAGTCGTCTTCACCCAGCCGAGCAAAATTCTTCATCCAAGCGGAGCAAGAAGAGGTCCTCCATCCGGTAGAAGTCTTCATCCAAGCGGGGCAGAAGAGGTCTTCCATCCGATTGAAGTCTTCATCCAAGAGGCATCTTCTATCGTCATCCATCCGGAGCGGAGCGGCAGCATCCTGAAGACCTCCGACGCGGAACATCCATCCTGGCCGACGACTGAACGACGAATGACGGTTCCTTTAAATGATGTCATCCAAGATGGCGTCCCTCGAATTCCGATTGGCTGATAGGATTCTATCAGCCAATCGGAATTAAGGTAGGAATATTCTGATTGGCTGATGGAATCAGCCAATCAGATTGAGCTCACGTTCTATTGGCTGTTCCGATCAGCCAATAGAAAACAAGCTCAATCTGATTGGCTGATTGGATCGGAATTCGAGGGACGCCATCTTGGATGACGTCATTTAAAGGAACCGTCATTCGTCGTTCAGTCGTCGGCCAGGATGGATGTTCCGCGTCAGAGGTCTTCAGGATGCTGCCGCTCCGCTCCGGATGGATGACGATAGAAGATGCCTCTTGGATGAAGACTTCAATCGGATGGAAGACCTCTTCTGCCCCGCTTGGATGAAGACTTCTACCGGATGGAGGACCTCTTCTTGCTCCGCTTGGATGAAGAATTTGGCTCGGCTGGGTGAAGACGACTCAAGGTAGGGAGATCTTCAGTGTTAGGTTTATTTAAGGGGGGTTTGGGTTAGATTAGGGGTATGTGGGTGGTGGGTTGTAATGTTGGGGAGGGGGGTATTGTATGTTTTTTTTTACAGGCAAAATAGCTGAACTTCTTGGGGCATGCCCCGCAAAGGGCCCTGTTCAGGGCTGGTAAGGTAAAGAGCTTTGAACTTTAGTAATTTAGAATAGGGTAGGGCATTTTTTTATTTTGGGGGGCTTTGTTATTTTATTAGGGGGCTTAGAGTAGGTGTAATTAGTTTAAAATTGTTGTAATATATTTCTAATGTTTGTAAATATTTTTTTATTGTTTGTAACTTAGTTCTTTTTTATTTTTTGTACTTTAGTTAGTTTATTTCATTGTATTTATTTGTAGGAATTGTATTTAATTTATTTATTGATAGTGTAGTGTTAGGTTTAATTGTAGATAATTATAGGTATTTTATTTAATTAATTTATTGATAGTGTAGTGTTAGGTTTAATTGTAACTTAGGTTAGGATTTATTTTACAGGTAAATTTGTAATTATTTTAACTATTTTAGCTATTAAATAGTTCTTAACTATTTAATAGCTATTGTACCTGGTTAAAAAAAATACAAAGTTACCTGTAAAATAAATATTAATCCTAAAATAGCTATAATATAATTATAATTTATATTGTAGCTATATTAGGATTTATTTTACAGGTAAGTATTTAGCTTTAAATAGGAATAATTTATTTAATAAGAGTTAATTAATTTTGTTAGATTAAAATTATATTTAATTTAGGGGGGTGTTAGTGTTAGGGTTAGACTTAGCTTTAGGGGTTAATACATTTATTAGAATAGCGGTGAGCTCCAGTCGGCAGATTAGGGGTTAATAATTGAAGTTAGGTGTCGGCGATGTTAGGGAGGGCAGATTAGGGGTTAATACTATTTATTATAGGGTTAGTGAGGCGGATTAGGGGTTAATAACTTTATAATAATAGCGGTGCGGTCCGCTCGGCAGATTAGGGGTTAATAAGTGTAGGCAGGTGGAGGCGACGTTGTGGGGGGCAGATTAGGGGTTAATAAATTTAATATAGGGGTCGGCGGTGTTAGGGGCAGCAGATTAGGGGTACATAGGGATAATGTAAGTAGCGGCGGTTTACGGAGCGTCAGATTAGGGGTTAAAAATAATATACAGGGGTCAGCGATAGCGGGGGCGGCAGATTAGGGGTTAATAAGTGTAAGGTTAGGGGTGTTTAGACTCGGGGTACATGTTAGAGTGTTAGGTGCAGACGTAGGAAGTGTTTCCCCATAGGAAACAATGGGGCTGCGTTAGGAGCTGAACGCGGCTTTTTTGCAGGTGTTAGGTTTTTTTTCAGCTCAAACAGCCCCATTGTTTCCTATGGGGGAATCGTGCACAAGCACGTTTTTGAGGCTGGCCGCGTCCGTAAGCAACTCTGGTATCGAGAGTTGAAGTTGCGTTAAATATGCTGTACGCTCCTTTTTTGGAGCCTAACGCAGCCATTCTGTGGACTCTCAATACCAGATTTATTTTAAAGGTGCGGCCAGAAAAAAGCCAGCGTTAGCTACGCGGGTCGTTACCGACAAAACTCTAAATCTAGCCGTAAGACAGCTACAATATAACTAATAGTTACATTGTAGCTAGCTTAGGATTTTTTTTTATTTTACAGGCAAGTTTGTATTTATTTTAACTAGGTTCAATAGTTATTAAATAGTTATTAACTATTTAATAACTACCTAGTTAAAATAAATACAAAAGTACCTGTAAAATAAAACCTAACCTAAGTTACAATTACAATTACGACCACCATTTGGTTAGATTAAAATGTTAAATAACTAAAACACATAGATATATATATGCCCAAGAAACACTCTTATACCTATTTGAAACATATATATATATATATATATATATATATATATATATATATATATATATATATATATATATATATATTAATATATATATATATATATATATATATATATATATATATATATATATATATATATATATATATATATATATACCTTTTTCCTATTAGTTTTATTTTATTTCCATTTCTATTTTTAGTTTTATTTTATTTTTATTTTTTATTTTTCATCTATCTATATATATATATATGTATATATTTTTTATATTTTATATATATATATTTATATATATATATATATATATATATATATATATATATATATATATATATATATATATATATATATATATATATATATATATATATACAGGGAGTGCAGAATTATTAGGCAAATGAGTATTTTGACCACATCATCCTCTTTATGCATGTTGTCTTACTCCAAGCTGTATAGGCTAGAAAGCCTACTACCAATTAAGCATATTAGGTGATGCGCATCTCTGTAATGAGAAGGGGTGTGGTCTAATGACATCAACACCCTATATCAGGTGTGCATAATTATTAGGCAACTTCCTTTCCTTTGGCAAAATGGGTCAAAAGAAGGACTTGACAGGCTCAGAAAAGTCAAAAATAGTGAGATATCTTGCAGAGGGATGCAGCACTCTTAAAATTGCAAAGCTTCTGAAGCGTGATCATTGAACAATCAAGCGTTTCATTCAAAATAGTCAACAGGGTCGCAAGAAGCGTGTGGAAAAACCAAGGCGCAAAATAACTGCCCATGAACTGAGAAAAGTCAAGCGTGCAGCTGCCAAGATGCCACTTGCCACCAGTTTGGCCATATTTCAGAGCTGCAACATCACTGAAGTGCCCAAAAGCACAAGGTGTGCAATACTCAGAGACATGGCCAAGGTAAGAAAGGCTGAAAGACGACCACCACTGAACAAGACACACAAGCTGAAACGTCAAGGCTGGGCCAAGAAATATCTCAAGACTGATTTTTCTAAGGTTTTATAGACTGATGAAAAGAGAGTGAGTCTTGATGGGCCAGATGGATGGGCCCGTGGCTGGATTGGTAAAGGGCAGAGAGCTCCAGTCCGACTCAGACGCCAGCAAGGTGGAGGTGGAGTACTGGTTTGGGCTGGTATCATCAAAGATGAGCTTGTGGGGCCTTTTCGGGTTGAGGATGGAGTCAAGCTCAACTCCCAGTCCTACTGCCAGTTTCTGGAAGACACCCTCTTCAAGCAGTGGTACAGGAAGAAGTCTGCATCCTTCAAGAAAAACATGATTTTCATGCAGGACAATGCTCCATCACACGCGTCCAAGTACTCCACAGCGTGGCTGGCAAGAAAGGGTATAAAAGAAGAAAATCTAATGACATGGCCTCCTTGTTCACCTGATCTGAACCCCATTGAGAACCTGTGGTCCATCATCAAATGTGAGATTTACAAGGAGGGAAAACAGTACACCTCTCTGAACAGTGTCTGGGAGGCTGTGGTTGCTGCTGCACGCAATGTTGATGGTGAACAGATCAAAACACTGACAGAATCCATGGATGGCAGGCTTTTGAGTGTCCTTGCAAAGAAAGGTGGCTATATTGGTCACTGATTTGTTTTTGTTTTGCTTTTGAATGTCAGAAATGTATATTTGTGAATGTTGAGATGTTATATTGGTTTCACTGGTAAAAATAAATAATTGAAATGGGTATATATTTGTTTTTTGTTAAGTTGCCTAATAATTATGCACAGTAATAGTCACCTGCACACACAGATATCCCCCTAAAATAGCTATAACTAAAAACAAACTAAAAACTACTTCCAAAACTATTCAGCTTTGATATTAATGAGTTTTTTTGGGTTCATTGAGAACATGGTTGTTGTTCAATAATAAAATTAATCCTCAAAAATACAACTTGCCTAATAATTCTGAACTCCCTGTATATATATACATATATATATATATATATATATATATATATATATATATATATATATATATATATATATATATATATATATATATATATATATATATATATATAGCTTAACAAATTACTATATCCGTTATTTAGGAAGGTCCAATTTCTTATTAATTAATTTATTTATTATTAATGTAGCATATGAATAATCAACCACTTCTTTTATATTGGATGTATAAATATATTGAAACTATAATTGTGCATCTTTATGTAAAATGGCAATTGATTGGATCTCTCAGACTAACTTGGTCACTACTCTGGATAGTGAAGCATACATGATTAAACCGTGGGCCCTGAAAGCTCTATTGCATTGTACCCCACGCTCTTTACCAGCAGGGGTGTCTTCACTTCTGTCTTTTAGGAATATAATTGTGGCATGGCATAGGTTTTGTAAACTGTTAAAAATTGATCCTTCCCTTTCCGAATATTTACCCATTAGGGGGAACCCATTATTTCCTCCTGGTGTTGACCAGAAGTGTTTTTATGATTGGCAGGTGAAAGGCTTAGAATATGTACACCAACTTCTTAATAATGAGCTACAGATGCTTTCATGGGAGACAATTAAGGAGCAGTATTCTCTTTCCTGGTTGAACCGCTTTGCTTATTTTCAGATCCGGCATTTTGTTAGATCGCAAAATTGGTGCTCTGATAGGAGTGGTAACTGGTCGGAGGTCAAGATGTGTATTAAAAAAATAATTATTGGGGATGCGTCTATCTCATTAATCTATGATATTATGTTGACTAAGCAAGGGGTCCTAGATGAGGATAGATTAACTAGATTTTGGCTCCCATATATTCCTTCAATAGATCGCGAAAAAATATGTAAAAGCCTTTCGTTAGTGGCCAGTTCCCCGGTCCCAGTGAGTTGGAAAGAATCTCATCTGAAATTACTAAATAATTATTATTTTTCTCCGGCTTTATTGTCTAAGTTTTTCCCCAACAAAGTGTTTAAATGTGAGCATTGTGTATACTCTTGTGCAGATCTCCGGCATATGTTATGGACCTGTCCTAAAATTCTCAATTATGGTCGAAAGTCCAATTTTGGTATAACAGAGTCTTTGAAAGCACCATCCTCTTTTCTTTTGAGGACATTGTGGTACTCTTTCCAGTAATAGGTGGGATCATTAGAATGCGCATCTTAAATACCATTATATTAATAGTGAGATTCAACATCTGTAAAAAATGGATAGCAAAGAGCGCCCCGAGCTTGTCACTTGTCTTAAGAGACATACAAGCTCAGATTATTTTTTAATCTTTTCATTTGTCGCAAGTATCTGAAAGAAAAATCAAGGAATTCTTGGTTGGGTGGGCCCCGGTTATTAAGTTATATTCAAGTTGCCTCCAAAGGCAGATTCTAAAACCGTTTGTGGCCTCAATTTGTTTTGCGGAACTAGTGATACTTCAGGTCTTTCCTGATACTTGGATTAGCAATTAGGCGGTTATAGACTAGTCGTGATTAAAAATTGATACCCAGGAAGTTTGACGGTATATATTTGATTCTGGAGGTGGGGGGGGGTTCTCCCCTATATTTTCTTTTCTCTTTCCTTTTTCTTTTTTTTTTTTTTTTTCTTTCCTCTTCTTTTTTTTTCTTTCTACCCTGATTGGTTGTTATTTATTTGAAAATTAGCCACCTTAGCTGAATTTGCATCTGTGAAATAGATAGGGGCGATGCTGACCCGAAATCTTGGATGTATATGTTTTTTTTGTTTTTTTTTGGATATGCATTGGTCCTGCGTGACTCAGAATCTGTTATTTATATGTTATTATCACTTTTTGTTAAGTGGCTAAGACTAATAAAGATAATATATAAAAAATATATATATATTCAAACTTAGAATAAGATAGGTACGTATATATATGGATAGATTTATCTTATATCTAATGAAATTAATGAGAGAAAAATAAAACATATTAAATAATGTCGCTAGAAATAATGCTTAATAATAACAAAGGGTTATATATTTATGTATTTATTATCAAGTATATCCATATTTACATTCAATACCGCAATCATTTACAAAAAGGAGGTGATTATTTTTAATTTTTATTTTTAATTTCAATTCATATTGTATATAACAGAAATGGACATAAAGTGCATAAAGAAAAAATACATTCAATCCAACTAAAGTACAGAATATCGAACAGAGTATTGGTAATGAAACAGGAGGAATGTCTCCCGCAACATTCAAGAAGCAAACCAACTGGCAATTAAGGGGTTAAAAGAAAGAAGGCGTAAAAAACTGCTATATAAGGCAATAGATCGATCAATCAGGTATCTTGAGAAAGGCTGAATGCCGAAACGCGTAGAAACCTGATTCCAAACAGAGAAACCAGTGGAAACCTGCTAACCAGTGAGGCTCCAGAGAAGTAAAGTGTCGGCTAAGATACGCGAGGTTCTGGAGAGAGACAACCGGCAGACACAGAGGCTGAGTTGGGAGCACTCGTAAAGGAAACTAGTGAGCCAAAGGAGACCTCAGAATATTCTGTGAATATAACCACAGTGGAGTTCTATCACTGAGGAGTAAAGAAATTCCAAAAGAAGAGACCTCATCGAGATATCTGGTAAACAGGGGCTGGAAGCCACAACAGTCCACCGGAACCATAAGTCAGATAAGGGAGGATCCTGAAACAGTGCACTGTTGAACGGAGACCACACATAATATCAAAACCGTATGTACATATTTAAAGTCAATATTGGATATTTATAAACATACAACTTATTTCCGATTTTTCTTTAAAGCCATTCACAACCTTGAACAAGGGGAACAGACAATATATATATATATATATATATATATATATATATATATATATATATATATATATATATATATATATATATATATATATATATATATAAATAAAACAAAACCTATGTGAATGTGCAGAGAGGAACAAAAAGAGGGAAAAAAAAAAACAATATTGCTATACCAACACTAACTCGAATGTTAAGATATTGAAATACCTACTCAAGTTTTAACACATTGTATTCAACCCAGGAAGCAACAACAGAGGGTTAATTGTAATGAGACGTTAAGAAACTAAGGCCTAGATTTAGAGTTCTGTGTTAGCCGTCAAAAGCAGCGTTAAGGAGTCCTAACGCTGGTTTTGGCTGGCCGCTGGTATTTAGAGTCGTGTAGGTAAGGGTCTAACGCTCACTTTCCAGCCGCAACTTTTCCATACCGCAGATCCCCTTACGTCAATTGCATATCCTATCTTTTCAATCGGATCTGCCTAACGCTGGTATTTAGAGTCTTGGCTGAAGTGAGCGGTAGAGCCTCTACCGACAAGACTCCAGCCGCAGATAAAAGTCAGTAGTAAAGAGCTTTCTGGGCTAACACCAGTTTATAAAGCTCTTAACTACTGTGCTCTAAAGTACACTAACACCCGTAAACTACCTATGTACCCCTAAACCGAGGTCCCCCCACATCGCCACCACTATAGTAAATATTTTTAACCCCTAATCTGCCGACCGCACACCTCCGCCACCTACATTATCCCTATGAACCCCTAATTTGCTGCCACTAACATCGCCGACCCCTATATTATATTTATTAACCCTTAATCTGCCCCCCCCCAACATCGCCGCTACCTTACCTACACTTATTAACCCCAAATCTGCCGACCGGACCTCATCGCTACTCTAATAAAGGTATTAACCCCTAAACCGCCGCACTCCCGCCTTGCAAACCCTATAATAAATAGTATTAACCCCTTATCTGCCCTCCCTAACATCGCCAAACGAATACTCTAATGAGAGGGCGCTAAAGCTAAAGTAACTTGACACACCTAATCTTGATAAATAATACATACAATTGTAGATAGAAAATGTTCAATTTTACTCAGTATATAAAAAAGTTTCAGGGACGTCTCCCTAATAAAGATACATTGCTCAACACAAATAAAAAACAATTAAAATAACAATATTACAATTATCTTAAAGGAATACCACCCTGGTAAAAAATATTGCGCAAAAAATATCAAAAAATATCAAAAAATTATTAAAAATTGTATAAAAAACACGGGTTTGTGGGTCAGATCACAACATATAAATCTTATGGTGAATCTATCAACTTGTAATGTCCCTTTTTCAGAGTCAGTCCGATAGAACTTTCTGGTAATATAACAGGTGTCAGTCCGATAGAACTTTCTGGTAATATAACAGGTGTCAGTCCGATAGAACTTTCTGGTAATATAACAGGTGTCAGTCCGATAGAACTTTCTGGTAATATAACAGGTGTCAGTCCGATAGAACTTTCTGGTAATATAACAGGTGTCAGTCCGATAGAACTTTCTGGTAATATAACAGGTGTCAGTCCGATAGAACTTTCTGGTAATATAACAGGTGTCAGTCCGATAGAACTTTGCTGGTAATTTTTATAAGTGTAACTTTCACTCTATGGCTGTGATATGTAACAATGTTCCACTTGATATATGCATGTAACAGTATCTGTTTTAATACACCAAATTGTATTATTGTATATACTTTGTATCCGTATATCACCTATGAATGTTGACAGTTGTAACAGTGACTCACGTAATGTTGCAGCAGCTCCGATCAAATTGCTGCTGGTGTCGGTCTGATTACCTTTAGCACGCCACTCTTTGCGTGTGTGAGGCTTGTCAACCTTAAGCTTTCGTCCGCTGTAAAAAGACTCACCGCTCCTTGCGTGTGGAAGTCCTGCTGGATCCCGGCTAGCAGCCCCTGGGATGTGAGACACGCCGTTTCCTGCGTGTAAATGATCCGCTGTGTCCCGGTTCAGATAAAGTAGATGATTTGAGCAAACACCCGCTCTTAGCGTATTACACGCGCGGGCCAATACTAGGTACCTAGTGAGATGGGTTCTTGGCAGGCGAGCAACTTCCTCCTTCTACGCATTTCACCCGTATATCTGGGCTTTTTCAAGATTAAGATTGAAAAAGCCCAGATATACGGGTGAAACGCATAGAAGGAGGAAGTTGCTCGCCTGCCAAGAACCCATTTCACTAGGTACCTAGTATTGGCCCGCGCGTGTAATATGCTAAGAGCGGGTGTTTGCTCAAATCATCTACTTTATCTGAACCGGGACACAGCGGATCATTTACACGCAGGAAACGGCGTGTCTCACATCCCAGGGGCTGCTAGCCGGGATCCAGCAGGACTTCCACACGCAAGGAGCGGTGAGTCTTTTTACAGCGGACGAAAGCTTAAGGTTGACAAGCCTCACACACGCAAAGAGTGGCGTGCTAAAGGTAATCAGACCGACACCAGCAGCAATTTGATCGGAGCTGCTGCAACATTACGTGAGTCACTGTTACAACTGTCAACATTCATAGGTGATATACGGATACAAAGTATATACAATAATACAATTTGGTGTATTAAAACAGATACTGTTACATGCATATATCAAGTGGAACATTGTTACATATCACAGCCATAGAGTGAAAGTTACACTTATAAAAATTACCAGCAAAGTTCTATCGGACTGACACCTGTTATATTACCAGAAAGTTCTATCGGACTGACACCTGTTATATTACCAGAAAGTTCTATCGGACTGACACCTGTTATATTACCAGAAAGTTCTATCGGACTGACACCTGTTATATTACCAGAAAGTTCTATCGGACTGACACCTGTTATATTACCAGAAAGTTCTATCGGACTGACACCTGTTATATTACCAGAAAGTTCTATCGGACTGACTCTGAAAAAGGGACATTACAAGTTGATAGATTCACCATAAGATTTATATGTTGTGATCTGACCCACAAACCCGTGTTTTTTATACAATTTTTAATAATTTTTTGATATTTTTTGATATTTTTTGCGCAATATTTTTTACCAGGGTGGTATTCCTTTAAGATAATTGTAATATTGTTATTTTAATTGTTTTTTATTTGTGTTGAGCAATGTATCTTTATTAGGGAGACGTCCCTGAAACTTTTTTATATACTGAGTAAATATGAACATTTTCTATCTACAATTGTATGTATTATTTATCAAGATTAGGTGTGTCAAGTTACTTTAGCTCTAGCGCCCTCTCATTAGAGTATTCGTTTGGTTATATTATCTATTTGGGGGAGATAGTTGGAGAGTGGCCTAGGTATCTTCTTGGATTATAGCGCTGTATATTTTGTGTTTTTCTGCTCCCTAACATCGCCGCCACCTAACTTCAAGTATTAACCCCTAATCTGCCGACCGGACCTCGCCGCTACTATAATAAATGTATTAACCCCTAAAGCTAAGTCTAACCCTAATCCTAATACCCCCCTAAATTAAATATAATTTTAATCTAACGAAATAAATTAAATATTATTAACTAAAGTATTCCTATTTAAATCTAAATACCTGTAAAATAAAACCTAATATAGCTACAATATAATGAATAATTATATTGTAGCTATATTAGGATTTATATTTATTTTACAGGCAACTTTGTATTTATTTTAACTAGGTACAATAGCTATTAAATAGTTATTTACTATTTAATAGCTACCTAGTTAAAATAATTACAAAATTACCTGTAAAATAAATCCTAACCTAAGTTACAATTAAACCTAACACTACACTATCAATAAATAAATTAAATCAATTAACTACAAGTATCTACAATTACCTACAATTAAATAAACTAAACTAAATTACAAACCCCCCCCACTAAATTACAACAAAAAAAAAGATTACAAGAAGTTTAAGCTAATTACACCTACTCTAAGCCCCCTAATAAAAAAACAAAGCCCCCCAAAATAATAAAGGTCCCTACCCTATTCTAAATTAAAAAGTAACCAGCTTTTTTACCAGCCCTTAAAAGGGCTTTTTGCGGGGCATGCCCCAAAGTAAACAGCTCTTTTGCCTGTAAAAAAAAAACACAATACCACCCCCCAACATTACAACCCACCACCCACATACCCCTACTCTAACCCAAATCCCCCTTAAATAAACCTAACACTACCCCCCTGAAGATCTCCCTACCTTGAGTCGTCTTCACCCAGCCGGGCACCGATGGACCAAAAGATGACATCTGGAGCGGCAGATGTCTTCATCCTATCCGGGCAGAAGAGGACATCCGGACTGGCAGATATCTTCCTCCAAGTGGCATCTTCTATCTTCATCCATCCGATGAGGAGCGGCTCCATCTTCAAGACCTCCGGTGGGGAACATCCTCTTCCTTCCGACGACTACCAACGAATGAAGGTTCCTTTAAGTGACGTCATCCAAGATGGCGTCCCTCGAATTCCAATTGGCTGATAGGATTCTATCAGCCAATCGGAATTAAGGTAGGAAAAATCTGATTGGCTGATTGAATCAGCTAATCAGATTCAAGTTCAATTGGATTGGCTGATCCAATCAGCCAATCAAATTGAGCTTGCATTCTATTGGCTGTTCCGCAGACATGTAATTATGTAACAGAAGGAGACAGTTTTGTTTCCTCACATACACAAAAAACGCACAAAATAATTTTTTGTATAAATTGTAACACAACGCATGTAATATATCTATTGACCTGTAGGGGGTGCTCTAAGCAGTACGTAGGAAAAACTAAGAGATACCTAAAAGATAATCTGTTGGCGCTCTACAAATACCTGATGATAATAATAATAATAAAGATAGGTTCCTAGCCCATATCAGGTCAATAGAGGATATTGAGTCTGACACCCCCATAGCGAGAAATTTTAGGGAGTTCCATAACTCAAACCCCAATTTATTAACGGTTCAAGCAATAGACCATGTACCGATGTGGAAAAGAGGTGGAGATAGAGAGGCAAAATTTGGTATAAGAGAAATATTTTGGATCTTCACCTTAAACACTACTATTCCACACGGTTTAAATTTTAGAAGAGACATTGAGTTGTGTGTTTAGCTCCCTGCTGAGCAATATAGGTTCTATTAGTATCTCAATATGGAGGGTGTATATCAAATTAATTTAATTCATATGAGTACTTGGAGGCTTATGTAGGATATCATTTTCAAGGTACTACTTGCCCATGTTTATGATTACTACCTTAATATGTATCTATATGTGAATGCTATTTACCTCTATTTGCTATTTGAAAAGTAGTATTGCATACTTTAATGTATATATGTAAAATTGAGGACATAATAAGTGTGTAAGTACACCTTTAAGAATACACCTATTTAGGGAGAGAAGGCTGGGACACCTGTGAGCAGTGAACAAGTGCCTAAGGGCACGAAACATGTCTGCTGCACAATAGCCCAGCCCCTTCACTACTAGTGTCAGTCTGAAGCTGTGTTTTTATCTGCTGATGCACTTGTGATTTTATCGTGGATTTTCAATATACTTCAGATATTTTATGCACATGGAGTGCCTGGACATTCTATGTTACATTTCTGTACTTTTTAGCATTTTGGATGAATAACGCTGTTTTCAGAGCACTTGTATCTGCATCTTGGACGTATGACGTCACCCCACGCTCTGTTGTGCTGTATGGAGGAAGCAGGAAGAGGGTAAGGCAGAGCGCATCGCTAGAATTTGTTCAGTATATATATATATATATATATATATATATATATATATATATATATATATACAGTGGGACCTCGGTTTACGAATTTAATGCGTTCTCCGGGACGTTTCGTATTGCGAAAAATTCATAAACTGAAACACGGTTTCCCATAGGAATGCATTGAAAACCAATTAATGCGTTCCGGAGGTGAGAAAAAAGGCTCCAAAACCTGCTGCAAAAGGCTCCAAAAGGCTCCAAATGGCTCCAAAAGGCTCCACAACTTGCTGCAAATGGCTCCAAAAGGCTCAGCAACTTGCTGCAAATGGCTCCAAAACCGGGACACTTGTTTCGTATTGCGAAAAAAATTCGTAAACCGAAACACGGTTTCCCATAGGAATGCATTGAAAACCAATTAATTCGTTCGTATTGCGAAAAAAATTCTTAAACCGAGGCATTTTTTCCCCAGAATTTTCATTCGTAAACCGAAATTTCGTTTACCGAGTCGTTCGTTAACCGAGGTCCCACTGTATATATATATATACATACATACATACATATATATATATACAGAATATATATACATTATTATTCTTTATTTATAAAGCGCCAACAAATTCTTCAGAGATGCCCATGGGTCCAAAAGATAAAAGTACAACGATGATACAATATTTTTAAGAGACAGGACAAAATGTTTTAAACAAATACAGGAGGATTTGAGGGCCCTTTTCCCAAGGGAACTTACAATCTAGGAGGATGGGAAACAGGAGGTGGGGACTGCAAAGGTGAGAATGATGTTAGTGCAGAGTTAGATGAGGGCAACTGTTAGGCAAGTAAAAATTATTTGTTACTGAGTTGGGTGATGGCATCCCTGAACAGAAATGTCTTTAGGGAGCATGTAAAGGGACTGTCTACTCCAGAAATGTTATTGTTTAAAAATAATCTCTTTATTACCCATTCCCCAGTTTTGCATAACCAACATGGTTAAATTAATATACTTTTTACCTCTGTGATTACCTTGGGGCCGATTATCAATGCTTCAACTGATAATACGCTGGAATCTCGCGTCAAATCAGACGCAAAGTTGATCCGCCGTAGTTATCAAAGCGTCAAGATCGTCAAATGTTGAAAGGTGTGACGTAATATACGCTTATTCGAGCGGAACACTGATCATACGCCGTCACATTTGACTCTAGTTGACCCTCTTGCCAATTTATCAAACATTCAACAGATACTCTTGCGTCTATTCCAACGCAACATACCTATCGTTCAAACCGCCACCCTTGAGGCTGCGAATGCCATAGAAATAGATGAAAGTCTGAAAACACAGAAAGGTTATGTTCGATGCTGCAAGACAATGAAGCATATTAGATAATAAAAGTAAATTAGGGAGATGTTACCCTACTTATGGATTATGTTACATCTTTGTCTCTCATTACAAAGCTAGGGGACAATATTATTGCTCCAAATTTGGTGAGAATTTTTGCTCCAAATTTGGTACCCTAGTAGATATAGGGATAAAAATGAAATAAATACATAACATAATATAGCCAACTTCCTTTTTTTGGATAAATCTATTTGCACCATGTTTAACGCATGTAATACAAGTCCCACTCTCCACTTCGCACCAAATTTGACGCAACACTTTTCGCACCAAATTTGACACAATACTTAAACTCCTAAACAACTCACAAACTGGTAAAGTTTTCCACAACTTCTTATTGGTAAATGCATAATCATGTGATTAATGAAATCAGCCAATATTTTAGCAGTAAAAGCCTAAAACAACAAAACTTGACATTTACACTCTGACATTTATGTATACAAGTTGGATACTCCCAAAAGGGAAGAGATTCAACCACTTACAGAGAAGAGTTACAGGGGCCGATTTATCAATGCTTTAATTGATAATACGCTGGAATCTCGCGTAAATTAGATGCAAAGTTGATCCTCAGTAGTTAAAAAAAGCGTCAAGATTGTCAAATTTTGAAAAGTGTGACGTAATATAAGCTCCCGCTATATCAATCTGACGCAGATCGATGCTAGTGTTATTCAAGCAGAATACTGATCATTCGCTGTCACATTTGACTCTATTTGACCCACTTGCCAATTTATCAAACATTCAACAGGTACACTCGCGTCTTTTCCGACACAGCGTACCTATCGTTCAAAGTGCCACCCTTGAGGCCGTGAATGCCATAGAAATCAATGGGAGTCTGAAAACACAGAATGGTTATGTTCGATGCTGCAAGACAATGAAGCATATTAGATAATAAAAGTAAATTAGAAACTTTATTAAAATTGTATACTCTTTCTAAATCATAAGACAAAATATGGGTTTCATGTCCTTTTAAGTTGATTTTATTTAGCCCTTATTACTAAATAACATCAAGTAGGGAGATGTCATTCTACTTATGGATTATGCTACATCTTTGTATTATTGCTTCAAATTTGGGGCAAAGTATTACTTCAAATTTGGTGCATTAGTAGATATTGTGATGAAAATTAAATAAATAAATTACATAATATAACGAACTTCCTTTTTTGGATAAATCTATTTGCACCATGTCAACAGTGATAGAAAAGTTATAAACCGGAGTAGAGTTAGAGGGGGGAGGGATTAGAAGGAGCTCAGTGTTGGACATGTTAATCTTTGGATGGTGAGAGGCCATCAAGGAAGAAATGCAAGATAAAAGATAAGCAGTCACTGACATGAGCAATGACAGAAAGAGATCTGAGTATCATTATCATAGAAGAAATATTTGAAGCCATAGCAGTTGATAAGTTTACCCAGTAAAGAAGTATAAATAGAAAAGAATAGAGGACCCAGGACAGAACCTTGAGGTACTCCAACAGACAGATGCAAAGTAGAGGAGGAGTCGCCAGCAAATGACACAGAAATTACCTGTTAGTGAGATAAGATAGGGCAGTGTCACAGAGACCAAGAGAGCTGAGAATCAGTAGGAGGAGGGGATGATCAATGGTTTCAAAGGTAGCATAGAGGTCAAGTAAGATGAGAATAGAGTAGTGGCTGTTGTTTTTAGCAGAAAGGAGATTGTTAGTAACCTTAGTGAGGGCAGTCTCAGTTGAGTGTTGGGGACAGAAACCAGATTTCAGGGTGTCAAACGATGAGTTGGAGGACAGGAAGTGGGTTAGGAAGTCAAAAACATTTTTTTTTCAGGAGTTATAAAGCTAGTGGAAGCATTGGCTTGGGGAAATAGTTTGCAGGATAATTTTGGGTTGAGGGATGGTTTTTTGAGGATGGGGTGACCTTTGCATGTTTGAAAGAAGATGGGAATGAACCGGTAGAAAGGGATAGGTTGAATATGTGAGTAAGAGATAGAGTAAGGGTGGAAGACAGAGAGGGTATTAGATGTGAAGGGATAGGGTCAAGCAGGCAGATAGTGAAGCTTGAGGCAGACAATAAGGAACCCACTTCATTCTCAGTGGCACTTATTATGGATTGTAAAGAAGCTAGGCGGAGACTAGAGAGGACAGAGTTGCAGCAGTTGTGACGAAAAAGAATGAGAGAGTGGATTAAAATCTTAGTTGTGTCTTGTGTAAGGAAATGTCTAATTTTAGAGATGTTTTTAAGGTGGAAGTGGCAGGATTTAGCTAAGGACTGAATGTGAGGAGTGAAAGAAAGATCTGAGTCAAATGTGACCCCAAGACATCAGGCATGGGGGTAGGGGTAATGATAGAGTTGACGACAGTTATAGAGAGATGGAGGGGTGGAGATTTTTGAAGAAGGAGGGAAAATAAGGAGCTCAGATTTAGAGAGATTTAGCTTAAGGTAGTGAGAGGACATCCAGGAAGAGATGTGAGAAAGACAGTTAGTGACACGAGTTATCAAGAAGGAGATAGGTCTGGTGCAGAGAGGTAGATTTGGGTGTCATCAGCATACAAATGATATTAAAACCCATGGGACTTTATTAAGGAACCTGATGATGATGTGAAGATTGAGAAGAGAAGGGCCGTGCCTTGCTGTACCCCAACAGAAAGTGGTAACGGAGCAAAGGAATTCCCAGAGAAGGCTACACTAAAGGTACAGTTAGACAGGTAGGAAGAGAACCACGAGAGGGCTGTGTCACAAATGCTGAACAATTGGAGGGTTTGGAGCAAAAGAGGGTGGTCAACAGTATCAAAGGCTGCAGACAGTTCAAGGAGGATAAGCAGAGAGAAGTGACCTTTGGATTTTGCTGTATGTAGGTCATTGGTAACCCTAACGATTGCTGTCTCTGTAGAGTGATGGGGGCGAAATCCAGATTGCAGTGGGTCAAGGAGGGAATTTAATGTAAGGAACTCGGATAGGCATGCATATACCAGCTTTTCAAGAAGCTTTGAGGCAAGAGATAGTAGGGAAATAGGGCGGTAGTTGGATGGGGAGGTTGGATCGAGAGAAGGTTTTTTGAGGATAGGTGTGACCAGTGCATGTTTTAGAGATAAGGGAAATATACCGGTGCTGAGGGAGAGGTTTAAAATGTGTGTGAGTATAGGGGTAAGTGTAGAAGAGAGGAAGGGGAGTAGCTGTGAGGGGATGGGGTCGAGGGGACAGGTAGTGAGGTGAGAGCACTGTTTAAGTGCAGAAACTTCTTCCTCAGCAACAGGGGTGAAAGAGCTAACTATATGGCTATGTGGGTTTTGGTTGATTTTGAGCTTTTGAGTGGGTAAGAGACAGGAAGTATGTTGGGAACTGATTTAGTTTCTGATGGAATCAATTTTGCTATTGAAGTGCCTGGCAAAATCTTGAGCTGACAAATAAGTTGTATTAGGAGGTGGGGATGGATGGAGAAGAGTATTGAAAGTGGAGAACAGATGTTTTGGGTTTGAAGAAAGAGTAGATATAAGAGTAAAGAATTCATGTTGCTTATAATGATTAAGGGTGGAGTAGCAGGAGTTGAAGATAACCTTGTAGTGAAGAAAGTCAGCTGAACTCCGAGATTTTCTCCAGTGCCGCTCAGAAGCATGGGAACATCTGTGTAGGTACCATGTCAGAGGAGTATGCCAGGGCTGAAGGTAAGTGTGTGATTTCCAAGCTATAGTAGCAGGGGCCAGATTGTTAAGGACCGATGCAAGGATGGAATTATAGTAGCAGATAGATTGGTCAGCGCAGGAAAAGGAGGAGATAACCATGTGTGAGAGCAGCAATTGAGGCAGTGCCAGAAGAAGATAGCCATGTTTTAGTAATTGATAGAAGGTTGAAAGTGTTGGAAACAAACAGGTCATGAACGGTTGTAAGTTTGTTGCAGACAGAGCAAGCATTCTAGAGAACACTGGAAAAGAAAGGGGATAAGCGCTGTGGGTTAATGGAGATGAGATTGTTAGGATTGCCTAGAGTGTGGAAGTGTATACATGTGTTTATATGTGACTGTATATATGTGTGTATGTATATATATATATATATATACTGTGTATATATATATATATATATATATACACAAATACATATACACATAAAAACAAATACACATGTGTACACATATATACACACATATATATATATATATATATATATATATATATATATATATATATATATATACCTATATATATCTACATACACACATTTAAACATATATATACAGGGAGTGCAGAATTATTAGGCAAATTAGTATTTTGACCACATCATCCTCTTTATGCATGTTGTCTTACTCCAAGCTGTATAGGCTCGAAAGCCTACTAGCAATTAAGCATATTAGGTGATGTGCATCTCTGTAATGAGAAGGGGTGTGGTCTAATGACATCAACACCCTATATCAGGTGTGCATAATTATTAGGCAACTTCCTTTCCTTTGGCAAAATGGGTCAAAAGAAGGACTTGACAGGCTCAGAAAAGTCAAAAATAGTGAGATATCTTGCAGAGGGATGCAGCACTCTTAAAATTGCAAAGCTTCTGAAGCGTGATCATCGAACAATCAAGCGTTTCATTCAAAATAGTCAACAGGGTCGCAAGAAGCGTGTGGAAAAACCAAGGCGCAAAATAACTGTCCATGAACTGAGAAAAGTCAAGTGTGCAGCTGCCAAGATGCCACTTGCCACCAGTTTGGCCATATTTCAGAGCTGCAACATCACTGGAGTGCCCAAAAGCACAAGGTGTGCAATACTCAGAGACATGGCCAAGGTAAGAAAGGCTGAAAGACGACCACCACTGAACAAGACACACAAGCTGAAACGTCAAGACTGGGCCAAGAAATATCTCAAGACTGATTTTTCTAAGGTTTTATGGACTGATGAAATGAGAGTGAGTCTTGATGGGCCAGATGGATGGGCCCGTGGCTGGATTGGTAAAGGGCAGAGAGCTCCAGTCCGACTCAGACGACAGCAAGGTGGAGGTGAAGTACTGGTTTGGGCTGGTATCATTAAAGATGAGCTTGTGGGGCCTTTTCGGGTTGAGGATGGAGTCAAGCTCAACTCCCAGTCCTACTGCCAGTTTCTGGAAGACACCTTCTTCAAGCAGTGGTAGAGGAAGAAGTCTGCATCCTTCAAGAAAAACATGATTTTCATGCAGGACAATGCTCCATCACACGTGTCCAAGTACTCCACAGCGTGGCTGGCAAGAAAGGGTATAAAAGAAGAAAATCTAATGACATGGCCTCCTTGTTCACCTGATCTGAACCCCATTGAGAACCTGTGGTCCATCATCACATGTGAGATTTACAAGGAGGGAAAACAGTACACCTCTCTGAACAGTGTCTGGGAGGCTGTGGTTGCTGCTGCACGCAATGTTGATGGTGAACAGATCAAAACACTGACAGAATCCATGGATGGCAGGCTTTTTAGTGTCCTTGCAAAGAAAGGTGGCTATATTGGTCACTGATTTGTTTTTGTTTTGTTTTTGAATGTCAGAAATATATATTTGTGAATGTTGAGATGTTATATTGGTTTCACTGGTAAAAATAAATAATTGAAATGGGTATATATTTGTTTTTTGTTAAGTTGCCTAATAATTATGCACAGTAATAGTCACCTGCACACACAGATATCCCCCTAAAATAGCTATAACTAAAAACAAACTAAAAACTACTTCCAAAACTATTCAGCTTTGATATTAATGAGTTTTTTGGGTTCATTGAGAACATGGTTGTTGTTCAATAATAAAATTAATCCTCAAAAATACAACTTGCCTAATAATTCTGCACTCCCTGTATATATATATATATATATATATATATATATATATATATATATATATATATATATATATATATATATATATATATATATATACAGTATATATATATATATATATGTGTATATATATATATATATATATATATACCGTATATATATACTGTATATATATATATATATATATATATATCCATTATAGCTCTTTTAATTCAAAACCTTGTCATATGCCATATACCATTTTAATCTATTTAATCTATTTTATATTAATATTTCTATGAATATGTTTTATTAGATAGTGTATATATGAGTGTAACACTTTATTTTAATGTATTTGTGTTGTGTTTGGTGCAACTTTTTAGTTAGCCCTAGCCCTTTATGCGAGGAATTCAGTCATGTTAACCTGATGTTTACTTTCAACTTGTAAAACAAGCTTAAGTTAGCAGAGGCACGGTATTTCAATACCGCGCACAATAACAGCACAGCACTGGTAGTCTTGCATCTGTATCTGAAGATGTTGTGTACAAATGTTCAGTTGTGTCTGATTATGATATACAATTTACTAATGTTTTCTACACTAGGGGGCCGAATTATCAAGCTCCGAATGGAGCTTGATGCCCCTGTTTCCACACGAGCCTTCAGGCTCACCGGAACCAGTAGCTATGAAGCAGCTGCTCCATAACTTATCCGCTGCGGTTCTATACGATCAGGCTGATTGACATCCCCTGCTAGTGGCTGATTGGCTGCTAATCTTCAGGGGGCGGCATTGCACAAGCAGTTTGCAAGAACTGCTTGTGTAATGATAAATGCCGACAGCGTATGCTGTCAGCATTGATCAATCTGCGGCGGAAATGATACGCTACATCGTATCATGTCCGCTCGCACTTTGGCAAATTGACCCCTAGGAGTAGGACTTTGGGGATTTTAAAATTAGATATTATGTCCTGCAATCTATGGTAGTGATAATACAGTTATGTGAGATAGGCCCTCCATACCCTGTGCATGCAAATCCGTCAGTGTGACCCTACATGCATGACATTATTCTGAGCTATGCTACGCTACAAAAGCAACATGTTTTACAGTGACATTGGGGAAATTGTAACTCAATTGCAAATACCAGATAATTCAGTAGTTCAGGATTAAAAATGATAACAGGCTCATCTCTCTCTGAAAACCTAGTGCCATCTGCTAACCCTAGAAGGTCACATCATGTTTAATGTAAATTATTGTGGCCTATAATTCACTACTGCAACAAAGACAGAGTATAACCCTGCCTTGTGAATACTGAATTATAATATTATTAAAATAATGAGAATAAAATGCTAGTTGTCACAAAGCTTCTTCAATTTAAAATAGGGTTGACACCTTTTCTAGAAAAATAAAATCCAGCTATGCTAATTAGCATACATTTGCATACATAATTACACAGCATAAATCAGTAACTAAAGCTGCTTTACCATTAGAGCCACTATGTTAATAATTATAAAAAATATTTTTTGAGCATATTTAAAAAAAAAAAAAAAAAACGCATCTTAATATAACTAACTTTTGGCTTTAGCGCACATTTTTTTATATTAATGTGCATAATATATTTATTTAATTTAATATATTGAAAAACTATTATTAATAATAATTATTATAGATGTTGTTATAAATTAAAATAATTAACTATAAAATTAAATTGTTTATTATGTTTATATTTTATAATTATTAATAATATTTTACATTATTTTATAATATTACATGCAGAACTGAGTCATTTATATCGAGGCGCGTAAATTCTGCATGTGTGCTAAATCGGCCAGGAGTTACAGTATATTAAGGTGTATAATCTTATTTATTTAATATAAAATATTGAAAACATATTATTTATAATTATTAAAATTTAAAATTATTATAAAATATAATTTTATATTAGAGATGTGCATTTGTTTTTGGACGAATGCACATTCGTCACGAAAATCCAAGTGAATGCACCAATGAAAATAATTTGTTTCCTTTATTATTATTTTTTAAGAGCTTAATACTTACCTTAATGTGCTCTTCATGCTCTAGCTATAGGTGAACTTGTCACCTGAAGCTTTGAAACATTTGTTTCAATGAAACATAAATGTTTAACGAAAATTCAGTTTTCATTTAGTTTTAAACAAAACTAATACCGAATAGTGCAGCTGTTGAAAATTTGGGGAAACAAATTTCCATGAATATTTTGAACGAATATGTAATCCGAAGCAATGTTTCTTTTAATACAGGTGGTGAGAGTCCACATTTCATTACTCCTGGGAATTACTCTTCTCTACCACTAGTGGGAGGTAAAGATTCCCAAACCCCAAGAGCCCTATAAAACCCCTCCCACCTCACACATACCTCAGTCTTTACTTTGCCTCCACTGGAAGGGGTTTTCTGTCTTTATTGAGGGCCAGTTTCCCCTCAGAGTAGGGTGCTTATTAGAGGGATGTATATGGGGTATGGTTTGTGATTTGAGGGATGGTATAAAAAGCGCAGGGTAAAAACACCAAACTCCTGGTTTACCTAAAAAGTCCCTAATATAGGTAAATAGAATAGACAAAAAATTAAATTAAAACAGGAGCGCTGTAGCTAAAGGTGTCAAACTAAAGTAAAGTAAGTGTAGCAAATTATTAAAAATCAGTGTAGCAAATTATTAAACATCAGTAGTAATGGGACACATAAATATGTGTCAAAATTAAGTGCTAGAATATATCAATGGGGTGAAATACTTAGTGATAAATTGATTTGTGCATATTATGATTGATCAACAAAAGTGTTAATAAATATATATAATCAAATAAAATAAACAGTGACAAGTTGTGCTATTTAGCAGGCTCTGCCTAAAATTTAATACAGCAGAAAATGAATAACAATTAACAAACACAAAAAAGTATATTTGTAATAAAAACGGACGTCTCCGTATATAGAAAAAGGATTTTGCCAGTCCACCAAAAGTATAAAATGTTTATCCTTATGGCCAATTGGATATGAGCAGTCCAGGTATATAATGTTTGTAGATAAATGAGACAGGCTTACCCCCAAACAATGAGTCTCTTGATGAAGGAAAAAAAGAGAATTACCGCCGTAGCGGAAGTGACGTCACCTTTATGGGCGCTGGCCAGACTGAGCCCTCCGATTGTTCTTATGCGATCGCTTCTCCGGTTTCGGCTGTTAGGTTCCACAACCACAGAATATCCGCTCTTTATGTGCCCAAAGCACGCAGGATACTGGTAAAAGGTGCTGTATGTTAAGTGCAGCTGTTCAAGTAGATATAAAGTTCCGCTTTTGTACCTTTAATACAGCTTGTAGTTTCGGTGCATAAGTAAGCACCAGAATAGTACAGAGTTCAAGGTTTTCAGAGTTTCACAGACGGCAGACAGGCATCAATCTGTGACAGCAATTTGTAGCTGTAAAATACTCTTAAAATTTAAATAATGGCAACAAACATCAACGCGTTTCTCCCTCTACAGGGCTTTCTCAAGATGAGGTGTTGCAACAGGTGCACCTTTTTTAAAGGTGTATCTTGATCTCTTATTGGCCACTTTTAATTGGTCATAGAGAGGGGGTGTATATCATTATTTAAAGGTGGTATTGGCAAAAAATACATATGTTAAAAGCAGCAATACATAAGATAAAATACAAGAAACTAAAACTACAATGGTCATTAAAAATTGTCAAAAACACATAAATAAAATATATATATATATATGTTTTTCATATACTCATCTAAAAACTGTCAATTACAAATTATAATGATAATGGTGTTGTTTTAGCTCAATATAGAAATAAGGAAATTTCATAATAAAGTGAATATAAAAATGAATTCAGGCCCTTATATGGAATGGACTAGTTAGAAAAATTCTTTAATATGTATCCTTATTATGGAGATACATTAAAATGGAGTATATACATTTTAAAATATATAATATGTAGTGTAATACCTCAACATAAAGGGACACTAATAAACTTAAAAGCAAGGGAAAATGATTGTGTATATGGCATAAATTTAGTCTAATAAAAATGGGGAGATGTCTAACTCTGAATTCAGGCCAGGGGGGAATAGAGTATCATATCTGTATATGAGTTCTGCCTCTTTAAGTTTTAAATTTTTTTCTATATTCCCACCCCTCCAATTTTGTTTAAAATGTGCTATCCCCCAATATTTTAAATCAGAGGTTCTTCCATTATGCACTAATTTAAAATGTTTATAGAGAGATTAGTGTCTTCCATTCCCTTTTCAATACATAGGAGATGTTCCCTTATCCTGTCTTTTATCATTCTTTTTGTTTCCCCAAAATATATCAAATCACACGTACATTTTAAAATATAAATGACCCCTTTAGTGGTACATCTAATGCACTCTTTAATACTAAATTCTTCTCCAGATTTATGAACTTTTACTGCGCTTCTTTTGTCACTGAACTTACAGGCCTTACATGAGTAACAGGGAAAGAAGCCTAGTATTTTCCCTCCTTGTAAATTTTCGTGTTATATGCACTGGGTGCCAGGATAGATTTGAAATTTTTGGATTTTCTAAATATCATTTTAGGTTTTGGTGGTAAAGAGTCTCCTATAATGGGATCTGCTTTAAGTATGCCCCAGTTTTTATTTAAAATTTTTCTCATAAGACCATGGTCCACGCTATACTCAGTAATAAATGGTATATTGAGTACCTCTGTATTCTCTATATTAGTCTTTTGTTTATATGAGAGCAGTGATTTTCTATCAGTCTCCCTAGCCCGTATTACAGCCTTATTTACAGTCTCTTTTTTGTAACCTCTATCTAAGAATTTTTCCATTAGGATCCCAATCTGATTTTCAAAGTCTTGGGGTCTAGAACAGTTTTTCTTAATCCTTAGACTTTGGCCAAAAGGGATGTTGTCTTTCCATTGTTGGAGATGGCAACTATTGGCATGTATGAAACTATTAGAATCCACTTCTTTAAAGTGGGTTTTTGTTTCAACTAGGTTATTTACTACCATAATTTCCAGGTCTAAGAATATAACTGTTTCCTTACTATAATTAAAGGTAAATTTTAGGCCCCTATCATTAGCATTCATTTTATCAAACATCCTATATAAATCTGATTCGGACCCTCTCCATATTAGCAGGACATCATCGATGTACCGCCTATAGAGCACGAGGTCTGCACCATAGCTACCCTCTTGGAAGAAAGATTCCTCCCAACTGCCAACAAACAAGTTGGCGTAGCTAGGTGCAAACCTCGTGCCCATAGCCGTGCCCTCTATCTGTAAAAAGAATTTATTGTCATGCATAAAATAATTATTTTTTAGTATAAAAGCTATACTTTTTAATAAAAATTGTTTTTGTTCAATCTTCATATCAGGATCAGTGCTTAAATATTTGTCAATAGCTGAGATGCCTTTTTCATGGTCTATTACTGTATATAACGAAGTTATATCTCCAGTGACCAAAATAAAATTATCCTCCCAAACTAGATTTTCCAGAGTATTTAAAACAGCAGTTGAATCTTTAAGATATGAGTCTAGATTTTTCACGAATTTCTGCAAAAAAATGTCCACATATTGTGATAAATTTGAGGATAATGCCCCAATTCCCGAGATAATAGGTCTCCCCGGTGGTTGTTTTACATTCTTGTGAATTTTAGGAAGGAAGTAGAATACCGGGACCCTAGGATGTTTAGGGTCCAGGTATTCCACCTCCTTTTCATTCAATATTCCCAGATCCCTGCCTTCTTTTAAAAGCTTTTTAAGTGATGCTGCAAATTTATTAGTGGGATTTAATTCTAATCTTTTGTATGTTTTCATCTCACTTAACAGTCTATTAGCTTCAGATTCATAATAGCTGGTATCCATTACTACAATCCCGCCGCCCTTGTCGGCGGGCTTGATGGTCACTTTGTTGTTCTTTTTTAGGTTTTCTAAAACAAGTGTATCCTTTTTAGTCATATTTGTTTTTATAAATCTAGATGGCTGGCTCTTCCTCAAATCTTTTAGAGCCATTTTTTCAAAAGTCTCCAGATGACTTCCTTTTGCTGAGACAGGGTTAAATTTGGATTTAGATTTTAGATTAGTGTGGACAAAATTATCCTGCTTAGTTACAATCCTTTTTGTAGAGGCTATTTCTAGTGGACTTCTCATATAGAACCGTTTTAAAGTGAAATTTCTTACAAACTTTTTAATATGTATATGAGTATTAAATTTATTTAATCTAGTACTAGGGGCAAAAGAAAGGCCATAACTCAGTATTTTGATTTCTTCCTCTTTTAGAGTAGTACTACTAATATTGAATACTCCATTTGTATTCATCTCCCTCTTTTGGCTTCGTTTGCTCGAGCCACTCCCTCTTGTTCCTCTAGAGGTCTTTTTCTGTTGTTTCTTTGTCCCCATGCATTTGTTTTGTTCTGTTCTAAAAGGTCTTTTGATGTGCCCTCCCTTAGAGGGCTGTTCACTAAAAAAGGAGTCTCATTATTTGTGTGTCTGGGTATCTCTTCTTCACAAATTAGGGGAGTGTATCTATTCCTAACTGGTGTTTCCCAGTTATCTCTGTTATCCCAGATAGGTCTATTTGGTCTATTTGGTCTATGTGATTCATATCCGTTCCTATAGTAATCGTTATTGTAGTATCCCCTTTTAGCCTCTGAATGGTAATCATTATATCTGTCATATGTGTTGGAATTTCTATAGTAATGGTGTCCATTATTTTGTGTTCTATCATTATTAGAGTGATCAGGTCTCCATGATCTATTATAATCTCTATTCTCTCTGATCCTATTTCTATAGTTATTTTGTTTGGAGTATATCGGATTATTTTTATCCTTCTTTTTATTATGATTCACTACTGTCCACTCATCCTTAGGGGCATTAGTTTCCATATTTGTGATTTCATTATTAGAGTCTATATTTGGTTTCTTTGTATCTCTATCCAATTTTTTCTACTTGGTTTTTAGAATATCTTTGTTTAAGGTATCAATTCTTTCAATCATAGCCTTTTGTTTTTGTTTAAATTCCAAAGTTTTCTTATCTTTCAATTTCTCTTTGATTTCTATTATCTCTTTCTCTAGATCTATCAGAGTGTCTTTTCTAGATTTTTTTAAAATTTCTATTAGGTCTAGTGAAGCTTTGGATAGTATTTCTTCCCATTCTAATTGGTAAATCTCTTTTAGGGGAAATGCACAGGATTTATTTAAGATTAAACCTTTGGGAATAATACCTTTTACAGTATATTTGTTTAGAAACACAATGTCAGTTTTTTGTTTAAGTTCTTTAATTAGGAGTTTTTCTAATTTAATCATTGTCTCTTCCAGACTTTTATAATCAGGGCAGTTATGTGTTTGTTAATTGTTATTCATTTTCTGCTGTATTAAATTTTAGGCAGAGCCTGCTAAATAGCACAACTTGTCACTGTTTATTTTATTTGATTATATATATTTATTAACACTTTTGTTGATCAATCATAATATGCACGAATCACTTTATCACTAAGTATTTCACCCCATTGATATATTCTAGCACTTAATTTTGACACATATTTATGTGTCCCATTACTACTGATGTTTAATAATTTGCTACACTGATTTTTAATAATTTGCTACACTTACTTTACTTTAGTTTGACACCTTTAGCTACAGCGCTTTAATTTAATTTTTTGTCTATGGTTTGTGATTCTCTTTTCTCCTCATGCAAAAATTTTCATGAAACTTCCATAATTGATCGCAGGGACTTTTGCCTCCCTCTATGGATCTACAATATACTACTATCCCATAACCTCTGTTTATATGTTTCAGTACTGTTTTTTCTGTCTGCTGCTTATTTGCTGGTGGACAAGTGTCTATTGGTAAGTATCATTTATTAACATTTAGACACTCACTCTATGTGCACTTCGGTTTTTGACATGCTAAATCCCTTTTATCTGTTAGTTTTTTTCACATGTGTTTTCTTCATACTGATGGGTGTTATCTGCCCTTTGGATGTAATTTTAATGCCTCCACTTTTTTATTTTGTAATTCGGCTTAGTGTGCATTGTACCTGTGAGTTTATTTAGAAAGCTACATAAGAGGGGGTAAGGGATTTCCATCCCTCAAGAGCTTTTAATGGAGTTATAGTGTTTATTCTATTGCTTTGTAGAGCAGTCTAATTCTGTCCTTAAATCTACCTGAGAAACTGAGTCCCCTGAACACCTTTCTACCATTATTAGTTGTTCTTATTGTAAGAAAGCTGAGGTGCCTTCTCCAGCTCATTTATAAAACTCATGTTTTTAATTATTAATACAATCAGACTAACCTTATGTTGTTTCTTTGGGCATTAATGCACCTTCTGTTTGTTTATTACAGGAGGATATTAATAATGTTTCACCTACTGTAGAAAATATTATCAATGCTGTAGATTCTGAGGTGCTGGCTACTCTCCCACCTTCAAACAAGCATAAAAAGGTCAGTTTTATCTATTACAAGTTAGTTGTGCCCTGAATCCAGGGATACTGTTTGTCTCCTCTGCTCAGAAGTAAGGCACATCTGGCTCAGTCTGGAAAACTAGTGCTAACTGGAACAAGTCAAAGTCAAATCTTTACCTACTACCAAAACTGCATGATGGTGCGGCCCCCGATTCAGACGTTCTGGTAGGGGGCAGGTTAAGCCTCTTACAGTAGGCTTGTTTCAGTCTGTTCCAGATCTTTGGGTTCTGAATATAGTTTCTCAGGGATATATCGAATAGGATTTGAAACAAGGCCTCCCAGAGGAAACTATTGTTCCAGTTCCTTTACAGTAACAGATTTTATTCAAATATCTTCATTGTTTGTTAAAAGGGAGGTACTTTCAGACCAGTTCTGGATCTGAAAACTCTGAACAAATGTGTAAGGATGCCATCTTTCAAAATTGAAACTATTTAGACTATTCTGCCTTTTGTTTAGCAAGGCCAGTATACGTCCTAAATAGATTTAAAGGATGCTTACCTTCATGTTCCATTTCACAGAAAACATTTCCAGTTTCTGAGTTTTGCCTTTCTGGACAGGCCTTTTAGTTTGTTGCTCTACCATTTGGTCTGGCTACAGAATATTTAAAAGGTTCTTGGTGCCCTTTTTTCTGTAATTAGAACTCAGGGTATTATGTTTCTATACCTGGATGACATCTTGGTTAAAGCTCCATCTTTTCCTTTAGCAGAATCTCCAACTGACAACTAAATGGTTGTATGATCAATTTTCTTTCAAAGTTCTTTGGTTCCTCAGACAAAGGTGAATTTGTGGGGTTTTCAAATAGATTCAGTCTCTATGAGTTGGTGGCTTGATCATCAGTTTGTTATTCGGGGGTCTTATTTTGCTTGCCCTACCTGGACTGTGTTCACTACAGATATAAGTCTCTCAGGTTGGGTAGCTGTTTGGGAGTCATTGAGAGGATAGGGAGTTTGGGATTCTTTGGATGCAAGGTTACCTATAAATGTTCTAGAATGTCATGCAATTTTCAGGGTTCTTCAATCTTGGCTCCTGCTGAAAAGAGAATCTCAGACAGACAGAAAATGTCACAGCAGTGGCTTATGTCAATGATCAGGGAGGAACTCACAGTTCCCTAGATATGAGGGAGGTGTCTCAAATTCTCTTACGGGCAGAGATCAATTCTTGTTTAGTCTCTGTGATTCACAATCCTAGGGATGGAAAACTGGGAAGCGGACTTTTTCAGTCATTAATATCTACATAGAGGGGAATGTTCTCTTCACCAAGATGTATTCAATTAGATTTTGGATCACTGGGATCTCCCAGAGATAGATTGAACAATAAATTACCAGGTACTTTGTGAGGTCCAGGGATCCTCTGCCAGAGTTAGTTGATGCTCTAGTTGTGCTTTGGTCATTTCAGATTGCTTGTCTGTTTCCTCCTCTGCTACTTCTACCCAGAGTGATTTCCAAGTTAAGCCTAGCAAAGACTTTAGTAATCCTGATTGCCCCATATTTGCATCACAAGATTTGGTGTGCAGATCTGGTTCAAATGTCCAGCTATTCTCATTTGCCTCTGCCTCTATGATCAGAATTTCTGTCTCAATGTCCTTTTTTCCATCCAGATCTCAAGTCTCTGTGATTGATGGCATGGAAATTAAAAGTTTAATCCTTAGACATAGGGGATTCTCTGATTTTGTGATTGATACCTTAATTCAGGCCTGTAAGCCTGTAACTAGAATACGTGATCATAAGGTCTGGATGACTTTTATTTCTTGGTGTGTAGATTATGTTTTTTCCTGGCATTCTTTCAGAATTCCTAGGATTTTGCAGTTCTTACAGGATGGTCTGGATAAGCACCTATCTGCTAGTTCTCTGAAGCGGCAGACTTATTCTATTTCTGTTTTGTTCAAAAGGAAGATTGTTAATCTTCCTGATATTCATGGTTTTGTTGAGGCTTTGGCCCGTATTAAACCTGTAATTAAGCCAATTTCCCCTTCTTTGGAATCTTAACTTGGTGTCAATGGTTTTGCAGGCTTCTCCTTTTGAAGCTACGCATAAGGAGAATATTAAACTGCTTTCTTGGAAGGCGTTATTACTTTTTGCTATCTCTTCTGCTAGAAGAGTTATCTACTTGTGATTCTTCTCATCTGTTTTTTTCATCAGGATAAGGCTGTTTTATGGACTATTTTTGACTTTTTGTCTAAGGTTGTTTCTTCGGATAACTTTAGCAGGGAGATTGATGTTCCTTCTTTGTGTCCTATTCCGAAGAATGCTTTAGAGAGATCTTTGCATACTTTGGGCATTGTTAGAGCATTTAAATATTACATTGATGCTACTAATGACTTTAGACAAATTTCTAGTTTGTTCATTTAGTTTTCTGGTCAGAAAACTTCTGTTGTTTCTTTGGCCTCTTGGTTGAAACTTTTGATTACAAAATAGAAAAGGAGTACTGGTGATAAAAGCTAGGTAGAAAGGATATAACTATATATACGGTCATATGACAAAATGTGTAAAAATATAATAAAAATGAGTATACAGATGAAATAGTCTAAAAATACTAACCTATAATCTAAAGATTAGCTAGAAAAAAAGCAGATTACAGTAGATAAAATAATAAAATAAAATGTAATAGTCACCGTACACAATAGAATAAAATAATAACCCTAACCACAATGTAAAATTAGAATTTGTTAAATTACAATAATTTAAAACAATATACAGTAGGTAGTGCAAATTACTAGGATGGTACAATAATAGTACAAACAGTGATAATATGAACAGCTAAAAGGATAGTACAGACTATTATAAGTAATTATAAGTAAAAAGTATGCCTTGCTTAAATAAGGGCTCACTCAGAATAAAACCTGTGACAATGTGTATCTGGATAGATACGCATAGATCAACGCGTAAACAGGAGCCTAAACTATTACAATATATAAAAATATATATACACTGAACTCTATGCTGAACTAGATAGTTACATACATATAATCAGACTAAAAAATGAACCAAACATATACAATGGCAAGTAAAAACTAAAATACAATGTATAAGCGCTTCACTGGACATTCGTGATAAAAAACTATCCGTGATAAAAAATTTGTATACAAAATAGTAATATGAAAAAAATCAGAAATTATCTTGTAAGAGGTACGTACTGCCAAAATAATATGGTTTGATAGAAGTGTACTGATCAGCTTCTAAACCAAAGTATAATCAGAGCCGAATGATACCTGCTGTTACTCACTCTACGTCTAGAGAAGTAGCTTTGTGGTCCGTGCTTGTGCCATACAGGATGCAAACCAGTGCTGGTGGCACTTAATTTCAGCCACTCCAGCGGTTTTGTTTGCTTTCTTTGGTCCTCAGTGAGCAACTGCTCCACATGGACCTCTGGCGTGTGTGTTGATCACTTCCGCGTTCTGCTGCATCAGGCAGTTTTGTGGTCACATGTACCTTCACTCAGCTGTAGCCAGTGGCAGTGACGTCAGCCTTTTATGGTCGGAACGGCAACTCCTTAGTCTCGTAGCTAGTATGGGGTCCTTCTGGTAGCAGTTCCAGTCCCTCAATGGTGCAGCCCAGACTTATGAGAGACCCAGTCATCACACTATGTAGTAGAGCCTGCTAATGAACTGTAGATTAGCGTAGATTAGCGATTCAGCTCAAGTGAAGTATAGCGCATCCAGCTATAGTGATTCTGGATCAAGTTTCAAAACAGTATCAAACACAGTCAAACACAGTCAATGCGTTTCACCCCTGCCAGGGGCTTTTTCAAGATGTGTTTGAAGTGCGGTTGTTCTCCTTATAAAAGTAAAGCTGCTTTCCAAATGGTTGGCCAAGTTTAGTGGTGATTGGTGTAAATTACCACACCTCTTTCTTTAGGTGGTATATACTGTCTCAAGAGTTTTATATATAAAATATAAAATCCTTTATAAATTCAAACAAATTAAAAAATAATACAAAACATCAAACACATATATACAAAGTGTAGTAATAATACATAGAGCCTGGCCGAAAAGGCGTTTGACATGGTGAGATAGGACTATATGTTCTCCACTCTTGCGGAATTTGGTCTCCCTAAGGCCTTCTTCACAGCCATAAGATCTCTGTACTCTTGTCCCACACCGAGGGTGAGGGGTCTGGACTTCTGCTTCGGAGTAGTGCATATCAGGAACGGGACGAGACAGGTTTGTCCCTTATCCCCCCCTACTGTTTTCCCTTGCCATCGAACCGCTGGCAGCGGCACTCAGAAACTCAACTCAAATTAAGGGACTAATCAATCCTACATGACACTCCTCAGAAAGTCACCCTCTACGCTGATGATCTGACGCTCTTTCTTACGGACCCAGAGGATTCTCTTCCCTCATTATTTGATCTCCTGGACAAGTTCGGAAACATTTCCTATTATAAACTAAATCTTGGTAAAACAGAAGCTTATCCCCTGAACCTGTCCGAATCATTTCTATACCTTAGGAGGAAATAAAAATTCCAATGGTCACTATCCGGCCTGAAAGACCTAGAGGTGTTCCTTTCTCATGATATGGGAACAGTTCTGTCTAAGAACTTCAATGCCCTTCTATCCCAACTCCAAAGGGACCTGAGCTCTAGGAGATACGACAAAATCTCCAAGTTAGGGAGAATCACTGCGATTAAGATGATGCAGCTTCCTAAATTAATGTATCTTTTCAGATGCTTGCCAATAAATGTCCCACTCTTGCTGCTTAATAAATTTCAAGCGGTGATTAATTGGTACATATGGAATGGAAAGAAGCCCCGCATTGCAGCCTCTCTGCTGCAACATACAATCCTCGTTGGAGGACTTGGTCTCCCGAACATAAGGTTTTGCTATTAGGCTGCCCTCTTATCCCACATTTCAGAATGGAATACAAAAGGAGCTAGTCGCCGCTGGTTAGAAATCGAGCGGGCATCATTGCCGGCTCATATGACCTTGATGGACCTTCTTTGGATTCGATCCCATTGGGTCTCGGATATCCCGATCAACAACAAAATTATCCTATACAAAAATGTTTGATTTTTTTAAACCCAAATTTACATATAGAAGATCTCACAATTTAAAAAGTATTCTAACTCCAAGCGAATTTAAAGGGAAGAGATCCAACCCTGTACAAAACGATCTGCTTGGCAATTAGGTCAATGGCTTTTACCCTTGCCACTGTTGTAGATCTTGCCACTACAGCTCCAAAATCAAAGAATAAATTCTCTCACCAAACAGGTGAAAAATTGACAATCAGAGACATGATTAGGTGCACAGACAAGGGAGTTGTATATATGATTCAGTGTAGCTGTAACCTGCAGTACTTAGGCGAGACGACAAGAACACTAAGAGAAAGGATAAGAGAGCACCTTAGTTTAATTGATATGGGTAAAAAAGACACCCATTTGTATAAACATTTTAGGGAAGTTCACAACAACAGACTAAAAGATTTCAGGTTTTGGGGGATAGTTAAAGGGACATGAAACCCAAATTTTTTCTTTCATGATTTAGAAAGAGCTTGCAGTTTTAAAACAAATTCTAATAACCAGTGGTGCGTGAGAGGTGAGCTGGGGCACACTGGTCCCCCCAGAGAGACAAACCCTGGTTATTTCAGGAAGTTTTAGTGGAAACAGATCCCCAACACAGCATCAACACAGTTCTGTAGAAAGGATTCCTGCAGGGTGTCAGCTCAATTATCTGAATGTGCAAACAGTTTAGCCAGACAGGCTGGAAGGCAGTGCAAAAGAGCACTCAGGTTGCCAATTAGGCAATAAAAGGTGATAAAAAGTGCTGCTGAGATTGTATATAAAGTATACAATAAAATTATAGTTCCAGTTAAAAGGGGTTTATTTAAAAGCAACGTGTTTCTCAGTGGATATACCACTGTTTCATCAGGCTGGTGAAACAGTGGTATCCCCACTGAGAAACGCGTTGCTTTTAAATAAACTGTTTGCACATTCAGCTAATTGAGCTGACACCCTGCAGGAATCCTTTCTACAGAACTGTGTTGATGCTGTGTTGGGGATCTGTTTCCACTCAAGCTTCCTGAAATAACCAGGGTTTGTCTCGCTGGAGGGACCGGTGTGTCCCAGCTCGCCTCTCACACACTACTTGTGGTGCCTGCAAACACGTGAGTTGCCATTTGTCTGTTTCTTGCAGCATTTCACTTGTCCTAACTTACTCACCCTATGAAGCGCCTCCATTTCTCCTTTCACATATATCTCTAGTATCGTTTGGGACTAAGGATCCTTACCATTGGAGAGCCGAATCGCTGGGTCACTAATCCACTCTGAAGCCTGTATATCCAATGGGTTTTGGTTTGTGGATCACCATCTGATTAAAGGAACATTACATTGCACATTTCATTCATTTAAGGACATATTTTATGTTATTCCCTGATCATATTGCTATTATTTTTATGCAATATCATATTGCTATTATTTTTATTTTTGATATTTTATTTGTTATTGATTTTGTCACATTTTATCTAATCTATATTACCTAGATTGGATATTGTTACAGTTACATCATATTCACTACCTGTTACACCTTTTATTGTTGCATCTTACATTGTAGCACTTTATATTAACACTTCTTGTAGTGTTATATAATCGTTTTTTCCCACCATTTTTGCCACATATATTTATATATGTGCATATATTTTTAGGTATGTACATGTGTATATTTATTTAGATATACTAGGTTCCTTGTGTTTTTCTCACATATTGGTATCACTGAATATTGGTGGGCGCCCCCTAGTTTGTTATAGTGCGCCGTTGGTACTCCATCTGGTGCAGTTACATACAATCATTTTCTTTCCATAACTGGTCCGCCTGCTCTGAGGCTGGAGACACCAATCCTCCTGATCCTATACGATCGGGTTGATTGACACCCCCTGCTAGCGGCTGATTGGCTGCAAATCTACAGGGGGCGGCATTGCACAAGCATGCTGTCGGCATTTATCGATGTGCGGCGGACATGATATGCTACATTGTATCATGTCCGCTCGCACTTTCATAAATCGGCCCCTTGAAATTTAGCTTTGGAGCATCCCATTTATGTGTATCATATTTGAGATGTTGTTCTCTACTGTAATTGGAGCACAGTGACGTCCATAATTCTTAAATGGAAAAAAATTGGAACAGGACTCTTACTAGAGCTGGCTGCCAGGCACCTTCCAAGCAACATATACAGACCAAATTCATCATTCACACATAACTAGATGTGATAAGTGTAATCAACCACAAACCATCCACAGAAACCATGTTCCATTACCTGTTCTGGCCTGAAATACGCTTTTTCATGAAAAGTGATGGAACAGCACCTTCCCTGTAAACCAGATACATCAAATTCACCAGTCACACATGACTAAATGTAATGAGTGTAATCAGCCACAAACCATCCACAGAAGCCACATTATAATATCTGTTCCAGCCTTTAATATGCTTTTTTGGTGAAAATTGACGGAACGGCACCTTCCCAGCAACATATACAGATCAAATTCACTAGCCACACATAACTAGATGTAATAAGTGTAATCAACCACAAATCATCCACAGAAACCACGTTCCAATATCCGTTCCGGCCGGTAATACGCTTTTTCATAAAAAGTGATGGAACGGCACCTTCCCAGAAACATCAAATTCACCAGTCACACATGCCTAAATGCAATGAGTGTAATCAGCCACAAACCATCCACAGAAACCACATTATGAAATCTGTTCTGGCCTTTAATATGTTTTTTTCGTAAAAAGTGACGGAACTGCACCTTCCTAGCAACATATACAGATCAAATTCCCCAGCCACACATAACTAGATGTAATAAGTGTAATCAATCACAAACCATCCACAGAAACCACGTTCCAATACCCGTTCCGGACGGTAATACGCTTTTTCATGAAAAGTGATGGAACGGCACCTTCCCAGCAACATATACAGACAAAATTCACCAGCTATACATAACTAGATGTGATGTCTTTATATGTTGCTGGGAAGGTGCCGTTCCATCACTTTTCATGAAAAAGTGTATTACAGGCCGGAACAGATATCATAATGTGGTTTCTGTGGATGGTTTGTGGCTGATTACACTCATTACATTTAGTCATGCGTGACTGGTGAATTTGATGTATCTGGTTTGCTGGGAAGGTGCCGTTCTATCACTTTTCATGAAAAAGCGTATTACCGGCCGGAAAGGATATTGGAAATTGGTTTCTGTGGATGATTTGTGGTTGATTACACTTATTACATCTAGTCATGTGTGGCTAGTGAATTTGATCTGTATATGTTGCTGGTAAGGTGCCGTTCAGTAAATTTTCACAAAAAAAGTGTATTAAAGGCCGGAACAGATATTATAATGTGGCTTCTGTGGATGGTTTGTGGCTGATTACACTCATTACATTTAGTCATGTGTGACTGGTGAATTTGATGTATCGGGTTTACTGGAAAGGTGTTGTTCCATCACTTTTCATGAAAAGGCATATTTCAGGCCAGAACAGGTAATGGAACGTGGTTTCTGTGGATGGTTTGTGGTTGATTACACTTATCACATCTAGTTATGTGTGAATGATGAATTTGGTCTGTATATGTTGCTGGGAAGGTGCCGTTCCGTCACTTTGCATGAAAAAGTGTATCTCAGGCATTGGAACGTGGTATCTGTGGATGGTTTGTGGCTGATTACACTTATTACATTTAGTCACGTGTGACTTGTGAATTTGGTGTATCTGGTTTTCTGTGAAGGTGCTGTTCCGAGCTGTTATGTTTGATTCCAGACACTATTTTGGTAGTTAAAGGGTTAATTAAATATTACATCACAAAGATTATTGTTCCTAAAATTGTTCTCAAGAGTCTCTAACACATCCCATTGTATTTTCAATCAATTTCCTTTATAAAAGGCGTGTTCCATTCCGTTCCGGCTTTTACACCGTTCCTATATAAATATATATTTATGTGTTAATATGTATATATAGACATATTAACACATAAATATATATTTATATAAGCATATACATATATATTTATATTTGCTGCCCATCGCTGCGTGACTTAAACCCCTTCGCTGCGTGAGGCTCTGATGCAGTCTCTGATGGCATCAGAACGAGGCTCCCATTGGCCTATGGAAGCACGGTCTTGTGAGCACAATGCTTTCCAGCGATCTGGCCTTATATTAACTACATTTTCTAATTATTCATTTGTTTTAAAACTTTGGTGAGGAGAATATAGTTAGAAAAGGAGCATTTTAAAAATTAAATAGTTTAACCAATAAAAATCAGATTACTTTGATTTCAGCATATAGTATCTCATAATCGGAGGTATTTTTCATGCATGTGATTTTAATAATATACAAGTAGTCATCAACGGAAAAACGGAGCACAGGAAAAAAGTTTTTTTCAAAGCATTTATTATGAAAAGCAGCACTCTGAGATAAAATAAATTATACTTGCAAGTACAGACTGTCTGGTATGACACGTTTCGGCCTAAGCCGTCATCAGATACCTAGATAGTAACACATGCTCCAGCCTCTTATAGGCATCTGTTAATCTTAAATGGAAACACCTGAAAACCATTGTGTGTTGAATATATTACCTAATACAAATCTCCAATCATTTTAACCTTTAAATCCCTGTCACTGACTGCACACACGGATAAACACATAGGTAAACACAACCTCTGACTAAAGCATTACTGTCATACTTAAAGTTAAAAGAACAAACTTTGGGCTATACGTACATAAAAAGTTACCATAATTATATGTGTGATGATTTACAATCACATATTCACAGCTCATATGTCCTAAGTATTTGATTAATTTCACACAATTATATAGATAAACAAATAGTATCAAAATATAGCCATCTTGTATTGAATGCATAATGTAGCAGATTATTTAACCTATGTGCAAAATGTACACTATGTAAGCGTTTAAATGATCACCTTCTTAAAAATTGATAATGTATAAAAGGGAACCCAAACTTAAAGTAGATGAGGAGAAATGGAAAGAAGGAGATATGTAAGTGTGATTGAACAGACTTAATATTCTATTTCCATACATTAATTATGTCAGCCTCAGTGTTAAAACCCTGAGGCAATCTGGTATTTAAATTAAAAATCCAAAAAATTTCCCTTCTGGACAAAAGCATGTCCAAATTTCCTCCCCTCACTGGGCTCCTAACCTTTTCTATAACCATCCATTTGAATGTGGCTACATGGCTGCCATGTCTCTCAATAAAGTGTTCTGCAAGAGCAGAGCAGGGAGTTGTAGATGCAATATCATTCAGATGCTCCCTTATTCTTTCTCTGGCCTCCCTAGTGGTCATACCCATGTACTGCATGTGACATGCCACACACTGTACCAGGTAGACCACGTAGCTTGACCTACAATTGGTGTAACCTGTTACGTCATACACTTTCTGCGTCACGCATGACTGGAACTGCTTGGCTATCCATGCATGGCCACATGCATTGCATGTGTGTAAACCACATTTGTAGTGGCCTATGCTGGTAAGCCAGTGGCTTCTGCCTGTAGCCTTTTCTGTAACCATACTGGGTGAGAGGTAGTTGCCCAAATTATGATTCCTCTTAGAAACAAAATTACAACCTTTTTGTATCACATCATATAGACCCTTATCTCCCTTCAAAATAGGCAGATGTTTCTTTATGATGCTTTTGACTTGCTCATACTGATTTGAAAAAGTAGTAACAAAAGTTAATTTGTTCTTATCGTGACACCTTTTGCTTTTGGGTACTTCCAGCAAAAGATCTTTTCTCTCTATTTGTAGTACTTGTTGGAAAGCACTGTCTATTGCAGCGTTTTGATAACCCCTCTGTAAGAATCTATCCTTGAGCCTAAGACTCTCTGTCAAAAAGCTGCTTTGTTCAGAACAATTACGCTTGAGTCTTATAAATTCACCCTTGATAACTCCAAAACCAGTGTGTTTAGGATGTGCACTTCTTGCATGCAAAATTGTATTTGATTGGAGCGGCTTATGATAAAGCTCACTCTCTATTTTATTTTCATCACAATTGCCCTTAAGTAACACATCCAAATACGCTATCTTTTTGGAATTAAGCTCATAGGTAAATTTTAAACCAACTGAGTTGTTATTGAGGAAATGTACAAAATCCTCCACCTTAGAAACTGTGCCCTTCCATACAAAGACCAAATCATCTATGTACCTCCTGTAAAAATGGATACAACTTTTATATTGATATCTGATTTTAATAATATGCCTTACATATTTTTACACAAATTTGCCACCATTAAATTTGAGAAATAAAATAATGAGATTTGTAGGAGAAAATGTTTAGAGGATATCCCAGATGTTGCGAAGAACTTTGTTGGGTCCTGACGCATTATGAGGACTACACTACATTTACCTGAAAGGGCTGAAGCTGTGAACCGTAGGTGTGCAAGGTCCAGGACAGCTATGGCAAGAGAAGTCCAGGGTTGTGCTAAGGAGTCTCTAGATGTGCTGTTTGTCCTCATTGATAAAGAAACTGTTTGCGAGTGAGCTAATGATATTGCTATTTATGATCCTTTGTTGGAAGGGGTCTCTGCTGTTACTTTGGTACCTAGATTTATTGGTAGGTGTTAAAAGGTCCTATTCTGGGCTGAATTAATCTGTATGGAAGTCCTAGCATTCCTGTTCCTTGCCTACCCTTCTAGTTTTGACACTGGTCTGTCTCATTGCTTACATTTTTATATAAGGTAAAACAATAATTACCTTGTTTGATAACTGGAATCACTTTGGCTGGTGATATATAATAAACTCTGAGCAGGATTAGATTCAGACCAACTCTGAGTAAGCTGCAGCAGTTGCTAGAAGTCTGGGTAAAATCAGAAGAGTTGTCAACAGACCAATAGACTGGTCTGCGTTCAAAACCAGAAGATCAACTAGGAACCAAGTGTCTCAGCAAATGGATAAAACAGAAGTATAATCTGAAGAACGTTCCAGTGAACAGATCAGGGAAAAAAACCATAAAGGCAGGCCAGGAACAGGAATACTAGGACTTCCATACAGGATAACCAAGCACTGAATAAGAGGCAGATTTGACCTTTTAACACATCCCATTCAATTTTGGTGCCAAACTGTGAATGTGACTTATACACAAACATTCACCGAAAGATGTTTCATGCAATTTCTAGCTATTGGGTTCTTGATCTCCCTTTTCCTGCATATCCACTTAGTTGTACAGGATACCGCATACTCAACACATATACATATGTTAATTAACTTTTTCTTATGTATGTTTTGGCTACTGCAGACAGCCTATACAATAGTGATTTATAGAACTTCAATCTATGCTAAGACATCTCTAGAATTTCTCCTGTGGCCATTTTATGGTGTATTTCGGATGTGCAAGATAATAGAATGTTTCTAAATAGTCTTGGAATACCTGCAAAAATGTTTAAATTGCCTTTTTGCTGCTTTTTCAAGTGCTTTGAGGTGTTGAATTTGAAGTCAAAACTGATCTTGAAAAGATATTGAAAAGTGTATTGAATATGGATTGTGATTGCCGAGAACATTTAGGGAATTGATCACAATTCATTAGTAAAACATATCTAATTATTTTCAACAGAAAAACAACATTAAAGGGACAGTTCACTATAAAATTATTTTTCCCTGAATGTGTTCCCCATGACTTGTTATACCAGCTGCAGTGGAGTTCCATGTGGCCTAACTCTATTCCAATAGAATTCCTATACTAATAATTCAATGTAGATGACTGCATATTATTTTTGAATGTAGGTATTTTCACTTTTATTAAAAAACAGTTCATAAGTGCAATTAATAATTAATTTCAAAGCATTTAAGTAATTTTATAATTAACATGTTTATACTACTGAATACTTAATTGAAATAATAATTGACAATAGATATGAGTATGGTTTTTTGGTTTGGAAGTTTGGACTGGTGTAGATTTTTCTTGTAACAGCCAGATGTCATATTGTGCTCACAAACATTCATCCTGAGGTTGCCATCATTATGTTGCTTGTCAGATGTGCATATAACACATTTGCTTCCTTTCATTTCCCTTCTCTCTATGATTAGGAAATTAATGAGTTTGTTATAAATCTATTGTGTATAGCTATGAATATATATACATCTACTTCATAGTTTATTCAATAGTATAAAACTCTGAAGAAACTCATAATATATTTTGTTTTAAACTATATCTTTCTTTTAACAGTTTAATGTCTTCAGAAAGTTCTTATCTTCATGAAACAATACAATTAGAGAATCTTCATTTTAAGAATAAAATGAATCAAAGGTAAATCATGGAGAGTGTTTCCTTCTGGATTATAAAAAAAATGATTAGGTAAAGCAGACACTCCCAGTTTCATTGATGTACAGAATGTATTTACCTTCATAAAATCTAATGCAGCTCATTTAGACCTTTGTCCAAACAAACAATTATTCACTTGGTAGATGTATTTCCTAAAAAAAACTTCTGTAGACATAAACCACTTCTGAAACATGTGCCTTGGAATGCTGCACTGAAGGCTTATGTGGCTGTATGTGCTCCAAAAGCAGTCAGATTTCCACTTGGCTGTCAGGCAGTTTGTCAGCCAAAAGACTGTTATGCTGTTCTTCATTACACCTGCACAGGCACCTGCCTCAGATTTTGAGAGATGGCAAATGATCCCCAAAAAATGTTTACTGGCCACTTTGTAGCATTGCTTGGCACAGCATATGAGATTGCCAGACTGGCTTATTGACTGAAACACTGAAAAAACAATCAGGCAGATATGTAAGGTCAATTAAATAAGATTTACAAAGATTACCTTTCAATCCTGTGTTCATTGAACACATTACCGATTGAACATTTTGGTTTAGTAAGCTTTTTTTTTCCAGCAAAATAAGTTTCCAGATCTCTGGAGATTGATTACTAAATTTCCCTTTTTATTTATTGTTTTTATAATTCACTGCAATCTAAAGATTTTTTTACAAAAGATGTTAAACTCAATAAGCATCAGGGGGTCGATCCGATAAAAATCGTCGCCCGCAAAAGCTGGCGACGCCAATATTTGCGCGGGTTTGGTATCCTATATACGGCGTAACCTAGAAGTTACGCGCGTATATTTCTGCCGTCGCCCGTAGTTTTTTGGGCCATAGGCAGGTATACCAAACCCGCGCAATTTGGTATCCAATTTACAGCGTAAGGACTTATGTGGCGAAAATTGAGAAATCTTACTCCATTTTCACCTCGCCACAAAAAGCAGCCGTAAGAAGCCTTACGCTGACTATTGGAGCCCCGTAACTCCCTAAACTGGCTGCTAAAATAAACCTAACACCTAACGCATGCGCAATGTCTATCTCCCTGTCAACCGCGATCTTCTAAAATAAACCTAACACCTAACGCATGCGCAATGTCTATCTCCCTGTCAACCGCGATCTGCTAAAATAAACCTAACACCTAACGCATGCGCAATGTTGTAAGGAAAGTGGTTGCAGTAATTGCTCATATAACACTTGCTTAAACTTGTGTGACTTTGCCTTTAAGAGAGTGAAAGCATTGCACTAACTTGTGTGACTTTGCCTTTAAGAGAGTGTGCCTTTAACATAGTAAAAGACATTAATTAACTTCAAGTAGATGACAGTGAATTTCGCTAAGTCATGCTACAAGTGGTAAACAACCGATGGAGGCTGATGATAAGAAGTCAAAACCCAGACAGAACAAGGGTGCAACCTTGGCAGGGGTTACTTACTGACATTCAGGAACATCTTGATAACACATTGGTATAGGGGCTAATGCCTAGTAATATTGTTAAACGATGAATTATTATTAAGTGCAATAGGCTAAGTAATATTAATTGCAATAGGATAAGTAATAAAGCCATTATGATGTTTAGCTATTAATTATATCTATGGAAAGATTGTTAAAACTATTATTGATGTATTTGACAGAAGTAACTGCATAAGACCACATAATTAATGTTAGGCAGAAAAACATGTTTGTTTGAAACTAAAGATGACGGCATTGCAGTTTAGGAATACGTCAGAGATAGTACCTGGGCATGCCCTGATAAGCTTGGTTGAGGCTAAGACAGACTGGCCAGATGTCTTGGGCCACGGCCAACCTCAGAGGGTGCGGTCTCAGGATCTGTGGAGTTGCGCCAAAACTGTTACACAAGTGAACAGTATAAAGAGGGGTACATCTAGGCAATCTGATCATGTCATGTCTGATGTCTGAGTCTGAGAGTCTGAGAGTCTGAGTCTGAGAGTCTGAGAGTCTGAGTGTCTGAGCGTCTGTGTATTTTTTGGTGTGTGTATTTGAGTGTATTTTTGGGACCTGTGGATGGACGCATCTTCAGTGTTGTTTTTTCCCGCTGATCGTCTGTTTTTTCTCCTGGTCCAAAGATTGCCCAGATGTCCCCTCCCATTGCGCCCCAGAAGCGGCAGGATAGGATGATGCAACCAGAGATCACGGTGATGTATTAATTTGTTTGTATAAAACTAGCTAGACTTGTTTTAGTGGTAATACAACATAAGATTGTTATCAGTCGTTGCGCAGGCAACTGAATGTAACTAAAAGCTGCATAGATGATTATATGAGTATTGCAATTGCATAGAGTGTTATAAGTATGAATAGTGGTTTGTGGTATTTTGTTTCCATGATTATGTTGCAGAATAAAACCATCATTGTTATTATAAGATTGTGAAAACCTGTGTAATGTGTCAGTCATTTCCTTGCTGAAAAGTGATATATGATAACATCATATCCTGAAAAAAGAATCACATAACAAATGTCTATCTCCCTGTCAACCGCGATCCCCTGCCGCAATCCCTAATAAAGTATTTAACCCCTAAACCGCCGCCATCTACATAAACTAACCCCCTACTGTGAGCCCCTAAAACCTCCACCATCTAACTGATCTATCCCCTAATGTGAACCCCTAAAACCACCACCATCTAACTGATCTATCCCCTAATGTGAACCCCTTACACCGCCGCCATCTATATTAAAATTATTAACCCCTAATTTAATCTACCTACCCCGCCGCCAGCTATATTATCTATATTAACCCTAAGTATATTATAGTTAATATAGTTATTACATTATATATATTAACTATATTAACCCTAATTATATAAGGGTTAATATAGTTAATATAGTTACTATAGTATTTATATTAACTATATTAACTCTATCTAACCCTAACACCCCTAACTAAATTCTTATTAAATAAATCTAATTCATATTATAAACTAAAATATTCCTATTTAAATCTAAATACTTACCTATAAAATAAACCCTAAGATAGCTACAATATAATTAATAATTACATTATAGCTATGTTAGGGTTTATATTTATTTTACAGGTAAATTGTTAATTATTTTAACTAGGTATAATAGCTATTAAATAGTTATTACCTTTTTAATAGCTACCTAGTTAAAATAATTACCCAATTACCTGTAAAATAAATCCTAACCTAAGTTACAAATACACCTACACTATCAATAAATTAAATAAACTACAAATATCTATCTAAAAATACAATTAAATAAACTAAACTAAATTACAAAAAAAACAAACACTAAATTACAAAAAATAAAAAAAAGATTACAAGATTTTTAAGCTAATTACACCTATTCTAAGCCCCCTAATAAAATAATAAAGCCCCCCAAAATAAAAAAATTCCCTACCCTATTCTAAATGTAAAAAAGTTGAAAGCTCTTTTACCTTACCAGCCCTTAAAAGGGCCTTTTGTGGGGGCATGCCCCAAAGAAAACTGCTCTTTTGCCTGCAAAAAAAACCACAATACCACCCCCCAACATTACAACCCACCACCCACATACCCCTAATCTAACCCAAACCCCCCTTAAATAAACCTAACACTACCCCCCTGAAGATCTCCCTACCTTGTATTCACCCAGCCGGGCCGAACTCCTCATCCGATCCAGGCGATGTGTTCCAGCAAGCGGCAGTGAAGTCTTCTTCCATCCGGGCGATGTCTTGAAGCAAGCGGCAGAGAGTCTTCTTCCATCGGCGATGTCTTCAAGCAAATCGGCATCTTCAATCTTCTTTGTTCGCTCCTCCGCCGCGGAGCATCCATCCGGCACGACGACTTCCCGACGAATGAGGTTCCTTTAAATGACGTCATCCAAGATGGCGTCCGCCGAATTCCGATTGGCTGATAGGATTCTATCAGCCAATCGGAATTAAGGTAGAAAAATCTGATTGGCTGATTGAATCAGCCAATCAGATTCAAGTTCTTGTAATCTTTTTTTTATTTTTTGTAATTTAGTGTTTGTTTTTTTTTGTAATTTAGTTTAGTTTATTTAATTGTATTTTTAGATAGATATTTGTAGTTTATTGAATTTATTGATAGTGTAGGTGTATTTGTAACTTAGGTTAGGATTTATTTTACAGGTAATTGGGTAATTATTTTAACTAGGTAGCTATTAAATAGGTAATAACTATTTAATAGCTATTATACCTAGTTAAAATAATTAACAATTTACCTGTAAAATAAATATAAACCCTAACATAGCTATAATGTAATTATTAATTACATTGTAGCTATCTTAGGGTTTATTTTATAGGTAAGTATTTAGATTTAAATAGGAATATTTTAATTAATAATATTAATATTAGATTTATTATAATAAGAGTTTAGTTAGGATGTTAGAGTTAGATAGGGTTATTATACTTAATATATATATAATATAATAACTATATTAACTATATTAACCCTAATATAATTAGTGTTAATATAGTTAATATAGCTGGCGGCGGTGTAGGGGGATTAGATTAGGGGTTAATACATTTATTATAGGTGGCCGCGGTGTAGGGGGATGTAGATTGTAGGCAAAAGAGCAGTTTACTTTGTGACAAAGCCCCGCCAAAAGCCCTTTTAAGGGCTGGCAAAAGAGCTGTTACTTTGGGGCAATGCCACGCAAAAAGCCCTTTTCAGGGCTATTTGTAGGGTTAGACTTAGGTTTAGTGGTAGGGATAGTTTAGTATTTTAGGGGTTAAATAATTTAATATAGATGGCGGCGGGGTAGGGGGATTAGATTAGGGGTTAATAATTTTAAAATAGATAGCGGCGGGGTAGGGGCTCACTTTAGGGGTTAGGTAAGGTAGATGGCGGCGGGGGTTAGACGTGTCGGGCTATGTTAGGGAGGCGTGTTAGACAGTGCGGGTGATTTAGACTTTAGCCGGCAGTTTCTAACGTGCCCCAAGTCACTGGCGACGCCAGAAATTTGTACTTGCGAAGATTTCTGGACATCGCTGGTTTGTCAGACTTACGGCACGTTAGCATCTGACGGCGACATATATGGGATAGCTCGAGTTGCGAGCTGAAACTGCGGGCGACGCGGGTTCCCTCGCTTGCGCCACAAACTACGATCTATATCGGATCGCGCCCCAGTTAAGATGGTCTTATTCCATTATTTTATTGAAATCTAAAGAATGTCAGTGTCATTGTTAGACTTTAGATATAGTCAGAGCTGCCTTGAAACTACAAAGCAAATTTAGAAACCAAAAACATAAAATCTACCTGTCATCCAGGAAAATGAAACACAGCCTCTAAATAAAGACAGATTTATACAGTTTACTGTTTTTCTTGGCTACAATTTCATAATCATCCAGAGATGGATAGGCAGGAAACATTAGTTAAGCTATGTAATGTAACCACTTGGTCATACATTTACTATGTTATAACATGTCAATAGTGATGTCGCGAATTGTTCGCCGGCGAATAGTTCCCGGCGAACATAGCATGTTCGCGTTCGCCGTGGCGGGCGAACATATGCGATGTTCGATCCGCCCCCTATTCGTCATCATTGAGTAATACTTTGACCCTGTACCTCACAGTCAGCAGGCACATTCCAGCCAATCAGCAGCAGACCCTCCCTCCCAGACCCTCCTACCTCCTGGACAGCATCCATTTTAGATTCATTCGGAAGCTGCATTGTTAGTGAGAGGAGGGACAGTGTAGCTGCTGCTGATTTAGTAGGGAAATCTACAGCTAGGCTAGTGTATTCAGTGTCCACTACAGTCCTGAAGGACTCATCTGATCTCTGCTGTATGGACAGCACCCCAAAAAGCCCTTTTTAGGGCTGCTTTTTTTCCCCTGTGTAATCTAATTGCAGTTGCCTGCCTGCCAGCGTGTGTGTCAGGCTCACAGCGTATACTGTGCCCACTTGCCCAGTGCCACCACTCATATCTGGTGTAACAGTAGTGTAGATTTAAAAAAAAAAAAAAACTTTTTTGACTGTGTTAAATAATAGCAGTCAGTTTCCTTCACACGTGTGCGTTTAAGCGCCTGCCTGCAAGGGCACAGTGTCACCCCAGTGCAACTCATATGTGGTGTAACAGTAGTGTAGATTTAAAAAAAACAACACTTTTTTACTGTGTTAAATAAAAGCAGTCAGTTTCCTTCACACGTTTGCGTTTAAGTGCCTGCCTGCCAGGGCACAGTGTCACACCAGTGCAACTTATATGTGGTGTAACAATTGTGTAGATTTAAAAAAACAACACTTTTTTGACTGTGTTAAATAATAGCAGTCAGTTTCCTTCACACGTGTGCGTTTCAGGGCCTGCCTGCCAGGGCACAGTGTCACCCCAGTGCAACTCATATGTGGTGTAACAGTAGTGTAGATTTAAAAAAACAACACTTTTTTGACTGTGTTAAATAATAGCAGTCAGTTTCCTTCACACGTGTGCGTTTAAGTGCCTGCCTGCCAGGGCACAGTGTCACCCCAGTGCAACTCATATGTGGTGTAACAGTATTGTAGATTTTAAAAAAACAACACTTTTTTGACTGTGTTAAATAATAGCAGTCAGTTTCCTTCACACGTGTGCGTTTAAGTGCCTGCCTGCCAGGGCATAGTGTCACCCCAGTGCAACTCATATCTGGTGTAACAGTAGTGTAGATTTAAAAAAAAAAACACTTTTTTGACTGTGTTAAATAATAGCAGTCAGTTTCCTTCGCACTAATAATAATAAAGGGATTATCTATCTTTTAAAACAATAAAAATTCTGGTGTAGACTGTCCCTTTAAACGGGGAGTTTGGTCTGTCACTGTGAATCGTGCGTAACCCTTACACTACCTGATCGATACAACATCATACCTGATGTTTTAAAGCACGTTGTTCCAAACAATTTAGCAATGTTAGGTGATTTATGCCCTTTATGGATTAAAACCAGACTCTGCATCAACTATGTAATTTTCCATGAGAGTTTTGCCATGGATCCCCCTCCGGCATGCCACAGTCCAGGTGTTAGTACCCTTGAAACAACTTTTCCATCATTATTGTGGCCAGAAAGAGTCCCTGTGGGTTTTAAAATTCGCCTGCCTATTGAAGTCTATGGCGGTTCGCCCGGTTCGCCCATTCGCGAACAGTTGTGGAAGTTCGCGCCTACCATTCGCGAACGCAAAATTTTAGGTTCACGACATTACTACATGTCAATATTGTTGCAAACTGCAATTCCAATATACAATCAGGCTTTGTATCTTTTCTATGGGAGCATAATAAAATTGTACTAAGCCATTGCTAAAAACAACATTTGTGCTTACATGAGAAATTAATTTTTTTCATGGTGGTGAGAGTCCACAACCCATTACACCTGGGGTTCATCTCCTGCTCACTAGAAGTAGGCAAAGATTCCCAAATCTTCAAAAGCACTGAATTTCTCCCACCTCTCAGTATGTACAATAATTTTTAAAGAGCATACTTTGAGATTTGTAGTTATTCATATGCGCTAACTGTGTTATACCTCATTTATTTTATTATTAAATATATATTTCTATAAATATCTGATAATGTTAAAGTAAAATAGATATATATACCTATATATCTATGTGAAAACATTGGAATGGGAAATATGTACAGTATATATACAGTAAAACACATAAATACTAAAATATATATGTACACAGATATACACACACACACACACACACATATATATATATATATATATATATATATATATATATATATATATATATATATATATATATATATATATATATATATATATATATATATATATATATATATATATATATATATATATATAGCTAAACAGGAGAAAAAATGTGTAGGTCCTATCCGACCCACACCAAAGTTCCCTCTATCCAGCACCAGAGTATAAAGTCTCCGGTGAGCAAAATGGAGGGTGCAGCTGTAACCCTGTCACAAACTGATTGCGGCTAGCAACGTGCATTTCACCCTCATTGGTGATAGAATCAGTTTGTAAGAAGGTTACAGCTGTACCCTTCATTTTGCTCACTGGAGACACAGAGGTGGTTGAGATGCAGGTACACTCACGGAGGGGAACTTTTCAAGACTGCTGAGAGAAACAGGAGGAACGGATGGTGCTGCCATGGCTGTTTCCTTGTAATTGAATTGGAAATTTACCCGTGAGTGCACGAGTCCTGTAATTGTCTCCCACTGAGGATTAAAGTAAAGAACATTTAACACAGCTCCACAAATTATTAGATATCAGAGAAGCAGTGATCAACCATATGCTGTTCATAGTATAAATGGGACTTTTTACTTTGCAGCAGGAGTTCTTTAATTTATGGAAACATTCATTGTATAAGTGGGCCCATGTTTGTATATATATAGATATACTTTTCTGTGTAACCATAGGTGGCAATAAAGTATAATTTAGTATACTATAAGTATTATCGGTTTCAGTGTTATGGTAATTGTTTAGTTTTTTCTATGTGTTTAATTTGGAGGCTTTTTATAAGGCTTTCTAGCACCTATTGTACTAGTTAGTTTAGAGGTGACTTTATACTCTGGTGCTGGATAGAGGGAACTTTGGTGTGGGTCGGATAGGACCTACACATTTTTTCTCCTGTTTAGCTATATTTAAATAGTAGATCCCCCCAAGAACAATTTTCCATGATAGATATTGAATTAATCAGGACATTTGAATGAGCACTGTGATATTACTGTGACACTGGCACCAAGTATCTCAGACAATAAGCACTGTGATATTACTGTGACACTGGATCCAAGTATCTCAGACAATAAGCACTGTGATATTACTGTGACACTGGCACCAAGTATCTCAGACAATAAGCACTGTGATATTACTGTGACACTGGCACCAATTAGCTCAGACAATAACACTGTGATATTACTGTGACACTGGCACCAAGTATCTCAGACAATAAGCACTGTGATATTGCTGTGACACTGGCACCAAGTATCTCAGACAATAAGCACTGTGATATTACTGTGACACTGGCACCAATTAGCTCAGACAATAAGCACTGTGATATTACTGTGACACTGGCACCAAGTATCTCAGACAATAAGCACTGTGATATTACTGTGACACTGGCACTAAGTATCTCCGACAATAAGCACTGTGATATTACTGTGACACTGGCACCAAGTATCTCAGACAATAACACTGTGATATTACTGTGACACTGGCACCAAGTATCTCAGACAATAAGCACTGTGATATTACTGTGACACTGGCACCAAGTATCTCAGACAATAACACTGTGATATTACTGTGACACTGGCACCAAGTATCTCAGACAATAAGCACTGTGATATTACTGTGACACTGGCACCAATTAGCTCAGACAATAAGCACTGTGATATTACTGTGACACTGGCACCAATTAGCTCAGACAATAAGCACTGTGATATTGCTGTGACACTGGCACCAAGTATCTCACACAATAAGCACTGGGATATTACTGTGACACTGGCACCAAGTATCTCAGACAATAAGTACTGTGATATTACTGTGACACTGGCACCAAGTATCTCAGACAATAAGCACTGTGATATTACTGTGACACTGGCACCAATTAGCTCAGACAATAAGCACTGGGATATTACTGTGACACTGGCACCAAGTATCTCAGACAATAAGTACTGTGATATTACTGTGACACTGGCACCAAGTATCTCAGACAATAAGCACTGTGATATTACTGTGACACTGGCACCAAGTATCTCAGACAATAAGCACTGTGATATTACTGTGACACTGGCACCAAGTATCTCAGACAATAAGCACTGTGATATTACTGTGACACTGGCACCAAGTATCTCAGACAATAACACTGTGATATTACTGTGACACTGGCACCAAGTATCTCAGACAATAAGCACTGTGATATTACTGTGACACTGGCACCAATTAGCTCAGACAATAAGCACTGTGATATTACTGTGACACTGGCACCAAGTATCTCAGACAATAAGCACTGTGATATTACTGTGACACTGGCACCAAGTATCTCAGACAATAAGCACTGTGATATTACTGTGACACTGGCACCAAGTATCTCAGACAATAAGCACTGTGATATTACTGTGACACTGGCACCAAGTATCTCAGACAATAACACTGTGATATTACTGTGACACTGGCACCAAGTATCTCAGACAATAAGCACTGTGATATTACTGTGACACTGGCACCAATTAGCTCAGACAATAAGCACTGTGATATTACTGTGACACTGGCACCAAGTATCTCAGACAATAAGCACTGTGATATTACTGTAACACTGGCACCAAGTATCTCAGACAATAAGCACTGTGATATTACTGTGACACTGGCACCAAGTATCTCAGACAATAAGCACTGTGATATTACTGTGACACTGGCACCAATTAGCTCAGACAATAAGCACTGTGATATTGCTGTGACACTGGCACCAATTAGCTCAGACAATAAGCACTGTGATGTTACTGTGACACTGGCACCAAGTATCTCAGACAATAAGCACTGTGATATTAGTGTGACACTGGCACCAAGTATCTCAGACAATAAGCACTGTGATATTACTGTGACACTGGCACCAAGTATCTCAGACAATAAGCACTGTGATATTACTGTGACACTGGCACCAATTAGCTCAGACAATAAGCACTGTGATATTGCTGTGACACTGGCACCAATTAGCTCAGACAATAAGCACTGTGATGTTACTGTGACACTGGCACCAAGTATCTCAGACAATAAGCACTGTGATATTGCTGTGACACTGGCACCAAGTATCTCAGACAATAAGCACTGTGATATTACTGTGACACTGGCACCAATTAGCTCAGACAATAAGCACTGTGATATTACTGTGACACTGGCACCAATTAGCTCAGACAATAAGTACTGTGATGTTACTGTGACACTGGCACCAATTATCTCAGACAATAAGCACTGTGATATTACTGTGACACTGGCACCAAGTATCTCCGACAATAAGCACTGTGATATTACTGTGACACTGGCACCAATTAGCTCAGACAATAAGCACTGTGATATTACTGTGACACTGGCACCAATTAGCTCAGACAATAAGCATTGTGATATTACTGTGAGACTGGCACCAAGTATCTCCGACAATAAGCACTGTGATATTACTGTGACACTGGCACCAAGTATCTCCGACAATAAGCACTGTGATATTACTGTGACACTGGCACCAAGTATCTCAGACAATAACACTATGATATTACTGTGACACTGGCACCAAGTATCTCAGACAATAAGCACTGTGATATTACTGTGACACTGGCACCAAGTATCTCAGACAATAAGCACTGTGATATTGCTGTGACACTGGCACCAATTAGCTCAGACAATAAGCACTGTGATATTGCTGTGACACTGGCACCAAGTATCTCAGACAATAAGCACTGTGATATTACTGTGACACTGGCACCAAGTATCTCCGACAATAAGCACTGTGATATTACTGTGACACTGGCACCAAGTATCTCCGACAATAAGCACTGTGATATTACTGTGACACTGGCACCAAGTATCTCAGACAATAAGCACTGTGATATTACTGTGACACTGGCACCAAGTATCTCAGACAATAAGCACTGTGATATTACTGTGACACTGGCACCAATTAGCTCAGACAATAAGCACTGTGATATTACTGTGACACTGGCACCAATTAGCTCAGACAATAAGCACTGTGATATTACTGTGACACTGGCACCAATTAGCTCAGACAATAAGCACAGTGATATCACTGTGACACTGGCACCAATTAGCTCAGACAATAAGTACTGTGATGTTACTGTGACACTGGCACCAATTAGCTCAGACAATAAGCACTGTGATATTACTGTGACACTAGCACCAAGTATCTCAGACAATAAGTACTGTGATATTACTGTGACACTGGCACCAAGTATCTCAGACAATAAGCACTGTGATATTACTGTGACACTGGCACCAAGTATCTCAGACAATAAGCACTGTGATATTACTGTGACACTGGCATCAAGTATCTCAGACAATAACACTGTGATATTACTGTGACACTGGCACCAAGTATCTCAGACAATAAGCACTGTGATATTACTGTGACACTGGCACCAATTAGATCAGACAATAAGCATTGTGATATTACTGTGACACTGGCACCAAGTATCTCAGACAATAAGCACTGTGATATTACTGTGACACTGGCATCAAGTATCTCAGACAATAAGCACTGTGATATTATTGTGACACTGGCACCAAGTATCTCAGACAATAAGCACTGTGATATTACTGTGACACTGGCACCAATTAGCTCAGACAATAAGCACTGTGATATTACTGTGACACTGGCACTAAGTATCTCAGACAATAAGCACTGTGATATTAGTGTGACACTGGCACCAAGTATCTCAGACAATAAGCACTGTGATATTACTGTGTCACTGGCACCAAGTATCTCAGACAATAAGCACTGTGATATTACTGTGACACTGGCACCAAGTAGCTCAGACAATAAGCACTGTGATATTGCTGTGACACTGGCACCAATTAGCTCAGACAATAAGCACTGTGATGTTACTGTGACACTGGCACCAAGTATCTCAGACAATAAGCACTGTGATATTGCTGTGACACTGGCACCAAGTATCTCAGACAATAAGCACTGTGATATTACTGTGACACTGGCACCAATTAGCTCAGACAATAAGCACTGTGATATTACTGTGACACTGGCACCAATTAGCTCAGACAATAAGTACTGTGATGTTACTGTGACACTGGCACCAATTAGCTCAGACAATAAGCACTGTGATATTACTGTGACACTGGCACCAAGTATCTCCGACAATAAGCACTGTGATATTACTGTGACACTGGCACCAATTAGCTCAGACAATAAGCACTGTGATATTACTGTGACACTGGCACCAATTAGCTCAGACAATAAGCATTGTGATATTACTGTGAGACTGGCACCAAGTATCTCCGACAAAAAGCACTGTGATATTACTGTGACACTGGCACCAAGTATCTCCGACAATAAGCACTGTGATATTACTGTGACACTGGCACCAAGTATCTCAGACAATAACACTATGATATTACTGTGACACTGGCACCAAGTATCTCAGACAATAAGCACTGTGATATTACTGTGACACTGGCACCAAGTATCTCAGACAATAAGCACTGTGATATTGCTGTGACACTGGCACCAATTAGCTCAGACAATAAGCACTGTGATATTACTGTGACACTGGCACCAAGTATCTCAGACAATAAGCACTGTGATATTACTGTGACACTGGCACCAAGTATCTCCGACAATAAGCACTGTGATATTACTGTGACACTGGCACCAAGTATCTCCGACAATAAGCACTGTGATATTACTGTGACACTGGCACCAAGTATCTCAGACAATAAGCACTGTGATATTACTGTGACACTGGCACCAATTAGCTCAGACAATAAGCACTGTGATATTACTGTGACACTGGCACCAATTAGCTCAGACAATAAGCACTGTGATATTACTGTGACACTGGCACCAATTATCTCAGACAATAAGCACTGTGATATCACTGTGACACTGGCACCAATTAGCTCAGACAATAAGTACTGTGATGTTACTGTGACACTGGCACCAATTAGCTCAGACAATAAGCACTGTGATATTACTGTGACACTAGCACCAAGTATCTCAGACAATAAGTACTGTGATATTACTGTGACACTGGCACCAAGTATCTCAGACAATAAGCACTGTGATATTACTGTGACACTGGCACCAAGTATCTCAGACAATAAGCACTGTGATATTACTGTGACACTGGCACCAAGTATCTCAGACAATAAGCACTGTGATATTACTGTGACACTGGCACTAAGTATCTCAGACAATAAGCACTGTGATATTACTGTGACACTGGCACCAAGTATCTCAGACAATAAGCACTGTGATATTACTGTGACACTGGCACCAAGTATCTCAGACAATAAGCACTGTGATATTGCTGTGACACTGGCACCAAGTATCTCAGACAATAAGCACTGTGATATTACTGTGACACTGGCACCAATTAGCTCAGACAATAAGCACTGTGATATTACTGTGACACTGGCACCAATTAGCTCAGACAATAAGTACTGTGATGTTACTGTGACACTGGCACCAATTAGCTCAGACAATAAGCACTGTGATATTACTGTGACACTGGCACCAAGTATCTCTGACAATAAGCACTGTGATATTACTGTGACACTGGCACCAATTAGCTCAGACAATAAGCACTGTGATATTACTGTGACACTGGCACCAATTAGCTCAGACAATAAGCATTGTGATATTACTGTGAGACTGGCACCAAGTATCTCCGACAATAAGCACTGTGATATTACTGTGACACTGGCACCAAGTATCTCCGACAATAAGCACTGTGATATTACTGTGACACTGGCACCAAGTATCTCAGACAATAACACTATGATATTACTGTGACACTGGCACCAAGTATCTCAGACAATAAGCACTGTGATATTACTGTGACACTGGCACCAAGTATCTCAGACAATAAGCACTGTGATATTGCTGTGACACTGGCACCAATTAGCTCAGACAATAAGCACTGTGATATTACTGTGACACTGGCACCAAGTATCTCAGACAATAAGCACTGTGATATTACTGTGACACTGGCACCAAGTATCTCCGACAATAAGCACTGTGATATTACTGTGACACTGGCACCAAGTATCTCCGACAATAAGCACTGTGATATTACTGTGACACTGGCACCAAGTATCTCAGACAATAAGCACTGTGATATTACTGTGACACTGGCACCAATTAGCTCAGACAATAAGCACTGTGATATTACTGTGACACTGGCACCAATTAGCTCAGACAATAAGCACTGTGATATTACTGTGACACTGGCACCAATTAGCTCAGACAATAAGCACTGTGATATCACTGTGACACTGGCACCAATTAGCTCAGACAATAAGTACTGTGATATTACTGTGACACTGGCACCAATTAGCTCAGACAATAAGCACTGTGATATTACTGTGACACTGGCACCAAGTATCTCAGACAATAAGTACTGTGATATTACTGTGACACTGGCACCAAGTATCTCAGACAATAAGCACTGTGATATTACTGTGACACTGGCACCAAGTATCTCAGACAATAAGCACTGTGATATTACTGTGACACTGGCACCAAGTATCTCAGACAATAAGCACTGTGATATTACTGTGACACTGGCACTAATTATCTCAGACAATAAGCACTGTGATATTACTGTGACACTGGCACCAAGTATCTCAGACAATAAGCACTGTGATATTACTGTGACACTGGCACCAAGTATCTCAGACAATAAGCACTGTGATATTACTGTGACACTGGCACCAAGTATCTCAGACAATAAGCACTGTGATATTACTGTGACACTGGCACCAAGTATCTCAGACAATAAGCACTGTGATATTACTGTGACACTGGCACCAAGTATCTCAGACAATAAGTACTGTGATATTACTGTGACACTGGCACCAATTAGCTCAGACAATAAGCACTGTGATATTACTGTGACACTGGCACCAAGTATCTCAGACAATAAGCACTGTGATATTACTGTGACACTGGCACCAATTATCTCAGACAATAAGCACTGTGATATCACTGTGACACTGGCACCAATTAGCTCAGACAATAAGCACTGTGATATTACTGTGACACTGGCACCAAGTATCTCAGACAATAAGCACTGTGATATTACTGTGACACTGGCACCAAGTATCTCAGACAATAAACACTGTGATATCACTGTGACACTGGCACCAAGTATCTCAGACAATAAGCACTGTGATATTACTGTGACACTGGCACCAAGTATCTCAGACAATAAGCACTGTGATATTACTGTGACACTGGCACCAAGTATCTCAGACAATAAGCACCGTGATATTACTGTGACACTGGCACCAAGTATCTCAGACAATAAGCACTGTGATATTACTGTGACACTGGCACCAAGTATCTCAGACAATAAGCACTGTGATATTACTGTGACACTGGCACCAAGTATCTCAGACAATAAGCACTGTGATATTACTGTGACACTGGCACCAAGTATCTCAGACAATAAGCACTGTGATATTACTGTGACACTGGCACCAAGTATCTCAGACAATAAGCACTGTGATATTACTGTGACACTGGCACCAATTAGCTCAGACAATAAGCACTGTGATATTACTGTGACACTGGCACCAAGTATCTCAGACAATAAGCACTGTGATATTACTGTGACACTGGCACCAAGTATCTCAGACAATAAGCACTGTGATATTACTGTGACACTGGCACCAATTAGCTCAGACAATAAGCACTGTGATATTACTGTGACACTGGCACCAAGTATCTCAGACAATAAGCACTGTGATATTACTGTGACACTGGCACCAAGTATCTCAGACAATAAGCACTGTGATATTACTGTGACACTGGCACTAAGTATCTCAGACAATAACACTGTGATATTACTGTGACACTGGCACCAAGTATCTCAGACAATAAGCACTGTGATATTACTGTGACACTGGCACCAATTAGCTCAGACAATAAGCACTGTGATATTACTGTGACACTGGCACCAAGTATCTCAGACAATAAGCACTGTGATATTACTGTGACACTGGCACCAAGTATCTCAGACAATAACACTGTGATATTATTGTGACACTGGCACCAATTATCTCAGACAATAAGCACTGTGATATTACTGTGACACTGGCACCAATTAGCTCAGACAATAAGCACTGTGATATTACTGTGACACTGGCACCAATTAGCTCAGACAATAAGCACTGTGATATTACTGTGACACTGGCACCAAGTATCTCAGACAATAAGCACTGTGATATTAGTGTGACACTGGCACCAAGTATCTCAGACAATAAGCACTGTGATATTACTGTGACACTGGCACCAAGTATCTCAGACAATAAGCACTGTGATATTACTGTGACACTGGCACCAAGTATCTCAGACAATAAGCACTGTGATATTACTGTGACACTGGCACCAAGTATCTCAGACAATAAGCACTAGTGATATTACTGTGACACTGGCACCAAGTATCTCAGACAATAAGCACTGTGATATTACTGTGACACTGGCACCAAGTATCTCAGACAATAAGCACTGTGATATTACTGTGACACTGGCACCAAGTATCTCAGACAATAAGCACTGTGATATTACTGTGACACTGGCACCAATTATCTCAGACAATAAGCACTGTGATATTACTGTGACACTGGCACCAAGTATCTCAGACAATAAGCACTGTGATATTACTGTGACACTGGCACCAAGTATCTCAGACAATAAGCACTGTGATATTACTGTGACACTGGCACCAATTAGCTCAGACAATAAGCACTGTGATATTACTGTGACACTGGCACCAATTAGCTCAGACAATAAGCACTGTGATATTACTGTGACACTGGCACCAATTAGCTCAGACAATAAGCACTGTGATATCACTGTGACACTGGCACCAATTAGCTCAGACAATAAGTACTGTGATGTTACTGTGACACTGGCACCAATTAGCTCAGACAATAAGCACTGTGATATTACTGTGACACTAGCACCAAGTATCTCAGACAATAAGTACTGTGATATTACTGTGACACTGGTACCAAGTATCTCAGACAATAAGCACTGTGATATTACTGTGACACTGGCACCAAGTATCTCAGACAATAAGCACTGTGATATTACTGTGACACTGGCACCAAGTATCTCAGACAATAAGCACTGGGATATTACTGTGACACTGGCACTAAGTATCTCAGACAATAAGCACTGTGATATTACTGTGACACTGGCACCAAGTATCTCAGACAATAAGCACTGTGATATTACTGTGACACTGGCACCAAGTATCTCAGACAATAAGCACTGTGATATTACTGTGACGCTGGCTCCAAGCATCTCAGACAATAACACTGTGATATTACTGTGACACTGGCACCAAGTATCTCAGACAATAAGCACTGTGATATTACTGTGACACTGGCACCAAGTATCTCAGACAATAAGTACTGTGATATTACTGTGACACTGGCACCAATTAGCTCAGACAATAAGCACTGTAATATTACTGTGACACTGGCACCAAGTAGCTCAGACAATAAGCACTGTGATATTACTGTGACACTGGCACCAATTTACTCAGACAATAACACTGTGATATCACTGTGACACTGGCACCAATTAGCTCAGACAATAAGCACTGTGATATTACTGTGACACTGGCACCAAGTATCTCAGACAATAAGCACTGTGATATTACTGTGACACTGGCACCAAGTATCTCAGACAATAAACACTGTGATATCACTGTGAAACTGGCACCAATTAGCTCAGACAATAAGCACTGTGATATTACTGTGACGCTGGCACCAAGTATCTCAGACAATAAGCACTGTGATATTACTGTGACACTGGCACCAATTAGCTCAGACAATAAGCACCGTGATATTACTGTGACACTGGCACCAAGTATCTCAGACAATAACACTGTGATATTACTGTGACACTGGCACCAAGTATATCAGACAATAAGTACTGTGATATTACTGTAACACTGGCACCAAGTATCTCAGACAATAAGTACTGTGATATTACTGTGACACTGGCACCAAGTATCTCAGACAATAAGCACTGTGATATCACTGTGACACTGGCACCAATTAGCTCAGACAATAAGCACTGTGATATTACTGTGACACTGGCACCAATTAGCTCAGACAATAAGCACTGTGATATTACTGTGACACTGGCACCAAGTATCTCAGACAATAAGCACTGTGATATTACTGTAACACTGGCACCAAGTATCTCAGACAATAAGTACTGTGATATTACTGTGACACTGGCACCAAGTATCTCAGACAATAAGCACTGTGATATTACTGTGACACTGGCACCAAGTATCTCAGACAATAAGCACTGTGATATTACTGTAACACTGGCACCAAGTATCTCAGACAATAAGCACTGTGATATTACTGTGACACTGGCACCAAGTATCTCCGACAATAAGCACTGTGATATTACTGTGACACTGGCACTAAGTATCTCAGACAATAACACTGTGATATTACTGTGACACTGACACCAAGTATCTCAGACAATAGGCACTGTGATATTACTGTGACACTGGCACCAATTAGCTCAGACAATAAGCACTGTGATATTACTGTGACACTGGCACCAAGTATCTCAGACAATAAGCACTGTGATATTGCTGTGACACTGGCACCAAGTATCTCAGACAATAAGCACTGTGATATTACTGTGACACTGGCACTAAGTATCTCAGACAATAACACTGTGATATTACTGTGACACTGGCACCAAGTATCTCAGACAATAAGCACTGTGATATTACTGTGACACTGGCACCAATTAGCTCAGACAATAAGCATTGTGATATTACTGTGACACTGGCACCAAGTATCTCAGACAATAACACTGTGATATTATTGTGACACTGGCACCAATTATCTCAGACAATAAGCACTGTGATATTACTGTGACACTGGCACCAATTAGCTCAGACAATAAGCACTGTGATATTACTGTGACACTGGCACCAATTAGCTCAGACAATAAGCACTGTGATATTATTGTGACACTGGCACCAAGTATCTCAGACAATAAGCACTGTGATATTACTGTGACACTGGCACCAAGTATCTCAGACAATAACACTGTGATATTATTGTGACACTGGCACCAAATATCTCAGACAATAAGCACTGTGATATTACTGTGACACTGGCACCAATTAGCTCAGACAATAAGCACTGTGATATTACTGTGACACTGGCACCAATTAGCTCAGACAATAAGCACTGTGATATTATTGTGACACTGGCACTAAGTATCTCAGACAATAACACTGTGATATTAGTGTGACACTGGCACCAAGTATCTCAGACAATAAGCACTGTGATATTACTGTGTCACTGGCACCAAGTATCTCAGACAATAAGCACTGTGATATTACTGTGACACTGGCACCAATTAGCTCAGACAATAAGCACTGTGATATTACTGTGACACTGGCACCAATTAGCTCAGACAATAAGCACTGTGATGTTACTGTGACACTGGCACCAAGTATCTCAGACAATAAGCACTGTGATATTGCTGTGACACTGGCACCAAGTATCTCAGACAATAAGCACTGTGATATTACTGTGACACTGGCACCAATTAGCTCAGACAATAAGCACTGTGATATTACTGTGACACTGGCACCAATTATCTCAGACAATAAGTACTGTGATGTTACTGTGACACTGGCACCAATTAGCTCAGACAATAAGCACTGTGATATTACTGTGACACTGGCACCAAGTATCTCAGACAATAAGCACTGTGATATTACTGTGACACTGGCACCAATTAGCTCAGACAATAAGCACTGTGATATTACTGTGACACTGGCACCAATTAGCTCAGACAATAAGCACTTGTGATATTACTGTGACGACTGGCACCAAGTATCTCAGACAATAAGCACTGTGATATTACTGTGACACTGGCACCAAGTATCTCAGACAATAAGCACTGTGATATTACTGTGACACTGGCACCAAGTATCTCAGACAATAACACTGTGATATTACTGTGACACTGGCACCAAGTATCTCAGACAATAAGCACTGTGATATTACTGTGACACTGGCACCAAGTATCTCAGACAATAAGCACTGTGATATTGCTGTGACACTGGCACCAATTAGCTCAGACAATAAGCACTGTGATATTACTGTGACACTGGCACCAAGTATCTCAGACAATAAGCACTGTGATATTACTGTGACACTGGCACCAAGTATCTCCGACAATAAGCACTGTGATATTACTGTGACACTGGCACCAAGTATCTCAGACAATAAGCACTGTGATATTACTGTGACACTGGCACCAAGTATCTCAGACAATAAGCACTGTGATATTACTGTGACACTGGCACCAAGTATCTCAGACAATAATCACTGTGATATTACTGTGACACTGGCACCAATTAGCTCAGACAATAAGCACTGTGATATTACTGTGACACTGGCACCAATTAGCTCAGACAATAAGCACTGTGATATTACTGTGACACTGGCACCAATTAGCTCAGACAATAAGCACTGTGATATCACTGTGACACTGGCACCAATTAGCTCAGACAATAAGTACTGTGATGTTACTGTGACACTGGCACCAATTAGCTCAGACAATAAGCACTGTGATATTACTGTGACACTAGCACCAAGTATCTCAGACAATAAGTACTGTGATATTACTGTGACACTGGCACCAAGTATCTCAGACAATAAGCACTGTGATATTACTGTGACACTGGCACCAAGTATCTCAGACAATAAGCACTGTGATATTACTGTGACACTGGCACCAAGTATCTCAGACAATAAGCACTGTGATATTACTGTGACACTGGCACCAAGTATCTCAGACAACAAGCACTGTGATATTACTGTGACACTGGCACCAAGTATCTCAGACAATAAGCACTGTGATATTACTGTGACACTGGCACCAAGTATCTCAGACAATAAGCACTGTGATATTACTGTGACACTGGCACTAAGTATCTCCGACAATAAGCACTGTGATATTACTGTGACACTGGCACTAAGTATCTCAGACAATAAGCACTGTGATATTACTGTGACACTGGCACTAAGTATCTCAGACAATAAGCACTGTGATATTACTGTGACACTGGCACCAAGTATCTCAGACAATAAGCACTGTGATATTACTGTGACACTGGCACCAAGTATCTCAGACAATAAGCACTGTGATATTACTGTGACACTGGCACCAAGTATCTCAGACAATAAGCACTGTGATATTACTGTGACACTGGCACCAAGTATCTCAGACAATAAGCACTGTGATATTACTGTGACACTGGCACCAAGTATCTCAGACAATAAGCACTGTGATATTACTGTGACACTGGCACCAATTAGCTCAGACAATAAGCACTGTGATATTACTGTGACACTGGCACCAAGTATCTCAGACAATAACACTGTGATATTACTGTGACACTGGCACCAAGTATCTCAGACAATAAGCACTGTGATATTACTGTGACACTGGCACCAAGTATCTCAGACAATAAGCACTGTGATATTACTGTGACACTGGCACCAAGTATCTCAGACAATAAGCACTGTGATATTACTGTGACACTGGCACCAAGTATCTCAGACAATAACACTGTGATATTACTGTGACACTGGCACCAAGTATCTCAGACAATTAGCACTGTGATATTACTTTGACACTGGCACCAAGTATCTCAGACAATAAGCACTGTGATATTACTGTGACACTGGCACCAAGTATCTCAGACAATAAGCACTGTGATATTACTGTGACACTGGCACCAAGTATCTCAGACAATAAGCACTGTGATATTACTGTGACACTGGCACCAAGTATCTCAGACAATAAGCACTGTGATATTACTGTGACACTGGCACCAAGTATCTCAGACAATAAGCACTGTGATATTACTGTGACACTGGCACTAAGTATCTCCGACAATAAGCACTGTGATATTACTGTGACACTGGCACCAAGTATCTCCGACAATAAGCACTGTGATATTGCTGTGACACTGGCACCAATTAGCTCAGACAATAAGCACTGTGATATTACTGTGACACTGGCACCAAGTATCTCAGACAATAAGCACTGTGATATTACTGTGACACTGGCACCAAGTATCTCAGACAATAAGCACTGGGATATTACTGTGACACTGGCACCAAGTATCTCAGACAATAAGCACTGTGATATTGCTGTGACACTGGCACCAAGTATCTCAGACAATAAGCATTGTGATATTTCTGTGACACTGGCACCAATTAGCTCAGACAATAAGCACTGTGATATTACTGTGACACTGGCACCAAGTATCTCAGACAATAAGCATTGTGATATTACTGTGACACTGGCACCAATTAGCTCAGACAATAAGCACTGTGATATTACTGTGACACTGGCACCAAGTATCTCAGACAATAGGCACTGTGATATTAGTGTGACACTGGCACCAAGTATCTCAGACAATAAGCACTGTGATATTACTGTGACACTGGCACTAAGTATCTCAGGCAATAAGCACTGTGATATTACTGTGACACTGGCACCAGTATCTCAGACAATAAGCACTGTGATATTAGTGTGACACTGGCACCAAGTATCTCAGACAATAAGCACTGTGATATTACTGTAACACTGGCACCAAGTATCTCAGACAATAAACACTGTGATTTTACTGTGACACTGGCACCAAGTATCTCAGACAATAATCACTGTGATATTACTGTGACACTGGCACCAAGTATCTCAGACAATAAGCACTGTGATATTGCTGTGACACTGGCACCAAGTATCTCAGACAATAAGCACTGTGATGTTACTGTGACACTGGCACCAATTAGCTCAGACAATAAGTACTGTGATATTACTGTGACACTGGCACCAAGTATCTCAGACAATAAGCACTGTGATATTACTATGACACTGGCACCAAGTATCTCAGACAATAAGTACTGTGATATTGCTGTGACACTGGCACCTAGTATCTCAGACAATAAGCACTGTGATATTACTGTGACACTGGCACCAAGTATCTCAGACAATAAGCACTGTGATATTACTGTGACACTGGCACCAAGTATCTCAGACAATAAGCACTGTGATATTACTGTGACACTGGCACCAAGTATCTCAGACAATAAGCACTGTGATATTACTGTGACACTGGCACCAAGTATCTCAGACAATAACACTGTGATATTACTGTGACACTGGCACCAAGTATCTCAGACAATAAGCACTGTGATATTACTGTGACACTGGCACCAATTAGCTCAGACAATAAGCACTGTGATATTATTGTGACACTGGCACCAAGTATCTCAGACAATAAGCACTGTGATATTACTGTGACACTGGCACCAAGTATCTCAGACAATAAGCACTGTGATATTGCTGTGACACTGGCACCAATTAGCTCAGACAATAAGCACTGTGATATTACTGTGACACTGGCACCAAGTATCTCAGACAATAAGTACTGTGATATTGCTGTGACACTGGCACCAAGTATCTCAGACAATAAGCACTGTGATATTACTGTGACACTGGCACCAAGTATCTCAGACAATAAGCACTGTGATATTACTGTGACACTGGCACCAAGTATCTCAGACAATAAGCACTGTGATATTACTGTGACACTGGCACCAAGTATCTCAGACAATAAGCACTGTGATATTACTGTGACACTGGCACCAAGTATCTCAGACAATAAGCACTGTGATATTACTGTGACACTGGCACCAAGTATCTCAGACAATAAGCACTGTGATATTACTGTGACACTGGCACCAAGTATCTCAGACAATAAGCACTGTGATATTACTGTGACACTGGCACCAATTAGCTCAGACAATAAGTACTGTGATATTACTGTGACACTGGCACCAAGTATCTCAGACAATAAGCACTGTGATATTACTGTGACACTGGCACCAAGTATCTCAGACAATAAGCACTGTGATATTACTGTGACACTGGCACCAAGTATCTCAGACAATAAGCACTGTGATATTACTGTGACACTGGCACCAAGTATCTCAGACAATAAGCACTGTGATATTGCTGTGACACTGGCACCAAGTATCTCAGACAATAAGCACTGTGATATTACTGTGACACTGGCACCAATTAGCTCAGACAATAAGTACTGTGATATTACTGTGACACTGGCACCAAGTATCTCAGACAATAAGCACTGTGATATTACTGTGACACTGGCACCAAGTATCTCAGACAATAAGTACTGTGATATTGCTGTGACACTGGCACCTAGTATCTCAGACAATAAGCACTGTGATATTACTGTGACACTGGCACCAAGTATCTCAGACAATAAGCACTGTGATATTACTGTGACACTGGCACCAAGTATCTCAGACAATAAGCACTGTGATATTACTGTGACACTGGCACCAAGTATCTCAGACAATAAGCACTGTGATATTACTGTGACACTGGCACCAAGTATCTCAGACAATAACACTGTGATATTACTGTGACACTGGCACCAAGTATCTCAGACAATAAGCACTGTGATATTACTGTGACACTGGCACCAATTAGCTCAGACAATAAGCACTGTGATATTATTGTGACACTGGCACCAAGTATCTCAGACAATAAGCACTGTGATATTACTGTGACACTGGCACCAAGTATCTCAGACAATAAGCACTGTGATATTGCTGTGACACTGGCACCAATTAGCTCAGACAATAAGCACTGTGATATTACTGTGACACTGGCACCAAGTATCTCAGACAATAAGTACTGTGATATTGCTGTGACACTGGCACCAAGTATCTCAGACAATAAGCACTGTGATATTACTGTGACACTGGCACCAAGTATCTCAGACAATAAGCACTGTGATATTACTGTGACACTGGCACCAAGTATCTCAGACAATAAGCACTGTGATATTACTGTGACACTGGCACCAAGTATCTCAGACAATAAGCACTGTGATATTACTGTGACGCTGGCACCAAGTATCTCCGACAATAAGCACTGTGATATTACTGTGACACTGGCACCAATTAGCTCAGACAATAAGCACTGTGATATTATTGTGACACTGGCACCAATTAGCTCAGACAATAAGCACTGTGATGTTACTGTGACACTGGCACCAAGTATCTCAGACAATAAGCACTGTGATATTGCTGTGACACTGGCACCAAGTATCTCAGACAATAAGCACTGTGATATTACTGTGACACTGGCACCAAGTATCTCAGACAATAAGCACTGTGATATTACTGTGACACTGGCACCAAGTATCTCAGACAATAAGCACTGTTATATTACTGTGACACTGGCACCAATTATCTCAGACAAGAAGCACTTTGATATTACTGTGACACTGGCACCAATTAGCTCAGACAATAAGCACTGTGATATTACTGTGACACTGGCACCAAGTATCTCAGACAATAACACTGTGATATTACTGTGACACTGGCACTAAGTATCTCCGACAATAAGCACTGTGATATTGCTGTGACACTGGCACCAATTAGCTCAGACAATAAGCACTGTGATATTACTGTGACACTGGCACCAAGTATCTCAGACAATAAGCACTGTGATATCACTGTGACACTGGCACCAATTAGCTCAGACAATAAGCACTGTGATATTACTGTGACACTGGCACCAAGTATCTCAGACAATAACACTGTGATATTACTGTGACACTGGCACCAAGTATCTCAGACAATAAACACTGTGATATTACTTTGACACTGGCACCAAGTATCTCAGACAATAAGCACTGTGATATTACTGTGACACTGGCACCAATTAGCTCAGACAATAAGCACTGTGATATTACTGTAACACTGGCACCAAGTATCTCAGACAATAACACTGTGATATTACTGTGACACTGGCACCAAGTATCTCCGACAATAAGCACTGTGATATTGCTGTGACACTGGCACCAATTAGCTCAGACAATAAGCACTGTGATATTACTGTGACACTGGCACCAAGTATCTCAGACAAGAAGCACTGTGATATTACTGTGACACTGGCACCAATTATCTCAGACAATAAGCACTGTGATATTATTGTGACACTGGCACCAATTAGCTCAGACAATAAGCACTGGGATATTACTGTGACACTGGCACCAAATATCTCAGACAATAACACTGTGATATTACTGTGACACTGGCACCAAGCATCTCAGACAATAAGCACTGTGATATTACTGTGACACTGGCACCAAGTATCTCAGACAATAAGCACTGTGATATTACTGTGACACTGGCACCAATTAGCTCAGACAATAAGCACTGTGATATTACTGTGACACTGGCACCAAGTATCTCAGACAATAACACTGTGATGTTACTTTGACACTGGCACCAAGTATCTCCGACAATAAGCACTGTGATATTGCTTTGACACTGGCACCAATTAGCTCAGACAATAAGCACTGTGATATTACTGTGACACTGGCACCAAGTATCTCAGACAAGAAGCACTGTGATATTACTGTGACACTGGCACCAATTATCTCAGACAATAAGCACTGTGATATTACTGTGACACTGGCACCAATTAGCTCAGACAATAAGCACTGGGATATTACTGTGACACTGGCACCAAATATCTCAGACAATAACACTGTGATATTACTGTGACACTGGCACCAAGCATCTCAGACAATAAGCACTGTGATATTACTGTGACACTGGCACCAAGTATCTCAGACAATAAGCACTGTGATATTACTGTGACACTGGCACCAATTAGCTCAGACAATAAGCACTGTGATATTACTGTGACACTGGCACCAAGTATCTCAGACAATAAGCACTGTGATATTACTGTGACACTGGCACCAATTATCTCAGACAATAAGCACTGTGATATTACTATGACACTGGCACCAATTAGCTCAGACAATAAGCACTGTGATGTTACTGTGACACTGGCACCAAGTATCTCAGACAATAAGCACTGTGATATTACTGTGACACTGGCACCAATTAGCTCAGACAATAAGCACTGTGATGTTACTGTGACACTGGCACCAAGTATCTCAGACAATAAGCACTGTGATATTACTGTGACACTGGCACCAATTAGCTCAGACAATAAGCACTGTGATATTACTGTGACACTGGCACCAAGTATCTCAGACAATAAGCACTGTGATATTACTGTGACACTGGCACCAAGTATCTCAGACAATAAGTATTATGATATTACTGTGACACTGGCACCAAGTATCTCAGACAATAAGCACTGTGATATTACTGTGACACTGGCACCAATTAGCTCAGACAATAAGCACTGTGATGTTACTGTGACACTGGCACCAAGTATCTCAGACAATAAGCACTGTGATATTACTGTGACACTGGCACCAATTAGCTCAGACAATAAGCACTGTGATATTACTGTGACACTGGCACCAAGTATCTCAGACAATAAGCACTGTGATATTACTGTGACACTGGCACCAAGTATCTCAGACAATAAGCACTCTGATATTACTGTGACACTGGCACCAAGTATCTCCGACAATAAGCACTGTGATATTACTGTTACACTGGCACCAAGTATCTCAGACAATAAGCACTGTGATATTACTGTGACACTGGCACCAAGTATCTCAGACAATAACACTGTGATATTACTGTGACACTGGCACCAAGTATCTCCGACAATAAGCACTGTGATATTATTGTGACACTGGCACCAAGTATCTCAGACAATAAGCACTGTGATATTACTGTGATACTGGCACCAATTAGCTCAGACAATAAGCACTGTGATATTACTGTGACACTGGCACCAAGTATCTCCGACAATAAGCACTGTGATATTATTTTGACACTGGCACCAAGTATCTCAGACAATAAGCACTGTGATATTGCTGTGACACTGGCACCAATTAGCTCAGACAATAAGCACTGTGATATTACTGTGACACTGGCACCAATTAGCTCAGACAATAAGCACTGTGATATTACTGTGACACTGGCACAAATTATCTCAGACAATAAGCACTGTAATATTAGTGGGACACTGGCACCAAGTATCTCAGACAAGAAGCACTGTGATATTACTGTCAAAGTAATATCACAGTGCTTTTTGTCTGACCTAATTGGTGCCAGTGTCCCACTAATATTACAGTGCTTATTGTCTGAGATAATTTGTGCTACTGTCACAGTAATATCACAATGCTTATTGTCTGAGCTAATTGGTGCCAGTTGCACAGTAATATCACAGTGCTTATTGTCTGTCTGAGATAATTTGTGCCAGTGTCACAGTAATATCACAATGCTTATTGTCTGAGCTAATTGGTGCCAGTATCACAGTAATATCACAGTGCTTATTGTCTGAGCTAATTGGTGCCAGTGTCACAGTAATATCACTTTGCTTATTGCCTGAGCTAATTGGTGCCAGTGTTGCAGTTTGTAATAATAATTTTAAAAAAAATGTGTCAAATTTAAAAAAAATTTTTTGGGGGGGTAAAGGGGACATTCTTAGATTCTTGCACCTGGGCCCTGTAGATTCTAATTGCGCCTCTGCAGGCTTTTGCGCTTACTTGGAGGAGGTATAGCTGCCAGCAAAATCTTAAGAAATCCCCTGTACAGAAAAAACAGAGGGAGGACAAATTCCCTTAGAGGCAAGAGCAGCATTTAGATTGATTAGCTTACATAAAATTATTCATACATGAATTGCAAAGTTGAGCAGGAGGAATTTCAGTTACAAGTGTGCAAAAAAAAATCCCCAATAAAACCCCACACTTAAAGGAATAATAAACCCAATTTTTTTTCTTTCATAATTCAGATAGAGCATTCAATTTTAAACAACTTTCTAATGTACTCCTATTATCAATTTTTCTTTGTTATCTTGCTATTTTTATTTAAAAAGCAGGAATGTGAAGCTTTGGAGCAGGGCCATTTTAGGTTCAGCACCCAATAAGCAAACATAACCCAGGTTCTTAACCAAAAATGGGCCGGCTCCTAAGCTTTATATTCCTGCTTTTTAAATAAAGATAGCAAGAGAATGAAGAAAAATTGATAATAGGAGTAAAATACAAAGTTGCTTAAAATTGCATGCTCTATCTGAATCATTAAAGAAAAATATTGGTTTAGTGTCCCTTTCAAATGAGTATATGAGTGATCAGTGGATCTACTTTCTAAACAGTCTAAAAACATAGACGTGGGGACAGGTCCAGTATGCTCCATTTTGGAATAGTTAGAAATACAGTGAAATAACACAATTAGCCACTCTATTACTGATATTGTAACCCAGTGAAATAATGAATGGAGACAGTAATAATAATCATGGTCCTAGACAATGAGAATCGACAAAACTATAATTATTAGTAATGAGTAATTTAATTTATTTTTGACTCTCTTAGTGAAAAATAATAATTAGGCAGAAAAAATGCATAATATAATATAATGTAATAAATCACAACATATATTAATCCTGGTTTTTGAAGATTTTAATTTTACCCCCTCCACAAAAATGACACAGTGTGCCAGGCTAAAAGTCTGTCAGAACAGACCACATCTTTAAAAAAAAGCTGATGTTTGTGCGTCAGGAAAAGTTTAACCACCACACTGCCAAATATATCTAGCTGCTGTGCTAAAATGTATTGAAACCAGAAGAGCCAAGTCGGATGCACTACTCGATAGCGCATATGAGCAATAAAAATGATGTATCAGAGCATGCTAAGGAAAAAGTGGAACACACACAATAATTCTAAGAATAAAAAATGAATAATTGTGCCCAAAAAACTCCAAAACATAGCAAAAGGTTTGCTCGTATATACAGAAAATAAAGCAGATTAATAGTGTAATCTGCCACACGTATTGCCTGATTCTCGAAGCTCCAGTACAAAACAGTACACTGTATCACACACATTATTGTGCTATCGTGTTCAACTGGTATTTGGTGCAGAGTGGGCTTATATCTTTATACAACAAGCAGCTAAATAACGGTAGGCATATAAGTTATATATATATATATATATATATATATATATATATATATATATATATATATATATATATATATATACAGGGAGTGCAGAATTATTAGGCAAGTTGTATTTTTGAGGATTAATTTTATTATTGAACAACAACCATGTTCTCAATGAACCCAAAAAACTAATTAATATCAAAGCTGAATAGTTTTGTAAGTAGTTTCTAGTTTGTTTTTAGTTATAGCTATTTTAGGGGGATATCTGTGTGTGCAGGTGACTATTACTGTGCATAATTATTAGGCAACTTAACAAAAAACAAATATATACCCATTTCAATTATTTATTTTTACCAGTGAAACCAATATAACATCTCAACATTCACAAATATACATTTCTGACATTCAAAAACAAAACAAAAACAAATCAGTGACCAATATAGCCACCTTTCTTTGCAAGGACACTCAAAAGCCTGCCATCCATGGATTCTGTCAGTGTTTTGATCTGTTCACCATCAACATTGCGTGCAGCAGCAACCACAGCCTCCCAGACACTGTTCAGAGAGGTGTACTGTTTTCCCTCCTTGTAAATCTCACATTTGATGATGGACCACAGGTTCTCAATGGGGTTCAGATCAGGTGAACAAGGAGGCCATGTCATTAGATTTTCTTCTTTTATACCCTTTCTTGCCAGCCACGCTGTGGAGTACTTGGACGCGTGTGATGGAGCATTGTCCTGCATGAAAATCATGTTTTTCTTGAAGGATGCAGACTTCTTCCTGTACCACTGCTTGAAGAAGGTGTCTTCCAGAAACTGGCAGTAGGACTGGGAGTTGAGCTTGACTCCATCCTCAACCCGAAAAGGCCCCACAAGCTCATCTTTGATGATACCAGCCCAAACCAGTACTCCACCTCCACCTTGCTGGTGTCTGAGTCGGACTGGAGCTCTCTGCCCTTTACCAATCCAGCCACGGGCCCATCCATCTGGCCCATCAAGACTCACTCTCATTTCATCAGTCCATAAAACCTTAGAAAAATCAGTCTTGAGATATTTCTTGGCCCAGTCTTGACGTTTCAGCTTGTGTGTCTTGTTCAGTGGTGGTCATCTTTCAGCCTTTCTTACCTTCTCCATTTCTCTGAGTATTGCACACCTTGTGCTTTTGGGCACTCCAGTGATGTTGCAGCTCTGAAATATGGCCTAACTGGTGGCAAGTGGCATCTTGGCAGCTGCACGCTTGACTTTTCTCAGTTCATGGGCAGTTATTTTGCGCCTTGGTTTTTCCACACGCTTCTTGCGACCCTGTTGACTATTTTGAATGAAACGCTTGATTGTTTGATGATCACGCTTCAGAAGCTTTGCAATTTTAAGAGTGCTGCATCCCTCTGCAAGATATCTCACTATTTTTGACTTTTCTGAGCCTGTCAAGTCCTTCTTTTGACCCATTTTGCCAAAGGAAAGGAAGTTGCCTAATAATTATGCACACCTGATATAGGGTGTTGATGTCATTAGACCACACCCCTTCTCATTACAGAGATGCACATCACCTAATATGCTTAATTGGTAGTAGGCTTTCGAGCCTATACAGCTTGGAGTAAGACAACATGCATAAAGAGGATGATGTGGTCAAAGTACTCATTTGCCTAATAATTCTGCACTCCCTGTATATATATATATATATATATATACACTTACCCTAACCGTTAGGGCTGCATATGTCAGTTACTACCACAGACAGTGGTTTCTATGTATTGTGATTTTACGTATATGTAATCGTCTATGTACTTTGTATCAATAAATCTGATTCTTTTACATACATATATACATCTCTTCCTATAACTGCCCCTATATATCCTAAACGGTCTGAGTCTGCAAGTGGATTAACCCTCCAGATCCCAGTCTGGAGACATAGAGACTGCACAGCCACAGCTCAGGAGTAAAGGATCTGCAGTGGGAATTCAATAAGGAGAGCAGAGGGAGAGATCAACTATTACCAGTGTCTTATCTATACCTCATATTGGATGAGGTTGAATCACGTGAGTGGTTTACTTTATTTGCGTTGTTTACCCTAATAATATAAACAGGCTTCACTAGGGGTGCCTTTCTTGTGCGCTTCTCCACTCTTTATGTTTATATATATATATATATATATATATATATATATATATATATACTTATTTGACTAGTAAAAATAAATTAATACACTAAGAGGATCAAATGAGCCCATAATTAATTGTCTGCCATAAACTGCTAGACTGTAAGAATAAATAAAGTCTAGAGTGTACAGTGGTTATGTCTATGTCTGACAGTGTCCCCTGGCTATGATGTACTTGAAAGTTGTACTTGCTTATAGCCTGTGGGCGATGTCAGTGCAATAAATGTCAGTTACTTACCAGAAATAACCCACTCTACCATGCTTACCAGCTATAGAAATGACTGTGTCTAGTAGAGAGCCCTTTCAGAATCTATGTGTGGACACTTGTGACTAACTCCTCACTGGATGTAAATGTGTCACTGTCGGATACTCCAATCTCCCCTCTTCCCCAAATAGCAGCTCTCTGAGGGGGAAAATTAGCCTCAAATGGGTCTTATGACCCCTCTTAATGAAGAATCTGGGGCACCTGAATTCTTTTACAAAAGAGGAGTGTGAATCAATGGCACTGCTTATATTTTATGGAAGATTCCCTTTATTTGTTAAATCAGAATCTGAGATATACATAGGATTTAGTGCTTGTACTTAAATATTTACATGAATTCAGAAAGAGACTGAACAAAAGAGAACAGAATTGTCCTCATTTATAGTAGTTACACACAATTCTACCATGATTAAAGAATAAAACTTAACTTTTATTTAACTGAAGGTTAAAATAATGAGATTAAAAACACAGATGTAATCTTATTGTATTGTAGATCCAAATATAAGGGGATCATAGGACTGTGCTGAAAAAGGTAAATCTCATATATCTGTGGATACCAGTTAAGCTATTGGTAAGCCTTGAATAATGGGCTTATGTTAACACATTTAATCCGTGGTTATAGTTAGATTTCCAAGATCTGTTTATCTTTATTTATGAATCCCCCATAGTTATAATTATATAATTTAGATTGTATAAGCTATTTAAAATAAGAAAGTAGAAGAGGAGACGCCACTGATGCGTTTCTCCATAGTGGCTTTTTCAAAAGGCACCTGAATTCTTTGTCTCCCTCCTGTGAAGGCAAATATAAGACTGGCATACCAGAAATGTGGGAGGGATTAAGTGATGTTGCTATTTAAGGAAATATTTGCCTCCTCCTAGTGGCCAGGAGTTGAATCCCAGGAGTAATGGCTTGTGCAAACTCACCACCTTATGAAAGAAATTGTTTTGCCAAATAAACTATGTTGTAATCTTTTCTTAAAGGGATACTAAACCCATTTTTTCATGATTCAGACAGAACAGGCAATTTTAAGCAACTTCCTAATTTACTCCTATTATCAATTTTTCTTTGTTCCCATTCTATCTTGATTTAAAAAAGCAGTACTGTAAGCTTTAAAACCGGCCAATTTTTTGTTCAGCACTTGGGTAGCACTTGCTAATTGGTGGCTAAATGTAGCAAACTAATAAGCAAGCGCTACCCAGGTGCTGAACTATAAATAGGCCCGCTCCTAACCTTACATTACTATATTTTCAAATAAAGATAACATGGGAACAAAGAAAAATTGATAATAGGAGTGAATTAGAAAGTTGCTTAAAATTGCATGCTCTAAAAAAAAAATGGGTTTAATATCCCTTTAAATATTACATGCATTTGTAACAATCATTATCGTTTCATATAAATTGAAAGAAGTAATGTTGTCAGAACCTTGTAGAGCTGTAAACCAACAGCTGATGGTGACTTAGAAAAAAGTGCAAAAGCTAGGTATTACAGGAGACACTATCTAAAAATAAGGGTAGGAAGCAAGATTCAGAAAAGGTTGTGATCCGGAGATAAAGCAAAGTATTGAGGTGGGAAAAAAACAGCATAGCACAAATAAAATTATTATTATTTTATTATTATTATTATTATAAGGTATTTGTAGAGCGCCAACAGGTTCTGAAGCGCTATGAACATAGGTGGTATATAAAAAACGATTACAGGGATCAAATGGGGAGAGACGGTCCTGCCGAGAGTTGCACTGTTGTAGTCGGCTCTTATGAAGGTGAACTACAAACAGCTGGGCTCATAGGCTTACATGCTATGGGGTTTTATGGGATAGCAGTGGAGATAGGAAGGTTAGTGTAGGTTGTAAGCATCCCTGAATAGTAAAGTCTTCAGGGAGCACCTGAAGCTTTTAAAACTAGGGGAGATTCTTGTGGAGCAAGGTAAAGAGTTCCATAAGATGGGAGCCAGTCTGGAGAAATCTTGTAGATGGAATGTAAGGAGGTAACAAGAGAGGAGAAGAGTAGGAGATCATTAACGAATCAAAGGGGATGGGAGGGAGAGTATCTGGAGACATAGAGGCCTAGTTATCAAGCCGTCAACCTCAAATACGCTGGAATTCTGCAGCGTATTTGTGGCGAGGCTGATTCGCCTTAGTTATCAAAGGCTAGAGACCGGCAAAAGTAGAATTTTGTGACGTAAACTTCGATCCGCCGGACTCAGTCCGACACAGATCGATTCTTACGTCACTCCAGATGTTCCGCACACAAGTGCAGCACAATCTGACTACTTTTGCTAGTTATCAAAAAACTAGCAGGTACGCTCGGCACTTTTACGGCCCAGCGTACCTGGTTTTCAATCCGCCGCCCTGGAGGTGCGGATCCCATAGGAATCAATGGGAGTCTGACCATAGCGAAAGTACAAGTTCGCTGCTGCCAGACATCCCATTCATTCCTATGGGAGCTGTCTACACCTAACACCCTAACATGTACCCCGAGTCTAAACACCTCTAATCTGTCCCCCCCTACACCGCCGCAACTAAATAAAATGATTAACCCCTAAACCGCTGCTCACGGAGCCCACCGCAAGCTACTCTATACATATTAACCCCTAAACCGCCGCTCCCGGAGCCCACCGCCACCTACATTATACCTAGTAATCCCTTATCCTGCCCCCCCTATTCCATCAGCCAATCAGAATTTTCCTACCTTAATTCCGATTGGCTGATAGAATCCTATCAGCCAATCGGAATTTGGGGGACGCCATCTTGGATGACGTCCCTTAAAGGAACCGTCATTCGTCGGGAAGTCGTCGTCGGAAGAAGATGGGTCCACGGTGGAGGTCTTCAAGATGGAGCCAGTCCTCATCGGATGAAGATAGAAGATGCCGCTTGGAAGAAGATGGTTGCTGGTCCGGATCTACTCTTCTTCCCGGATAGGATGAAGACTTTGGAGCCTCTTCTGGACTTCTTCAGCCGTCGGATGATGGATGTCTAGCCCCCGCTTGGGCTTAGATGAAGATATCGGAGCCAGGACGGATCGGTGATACCTGGTATGGTGAAGATAAGGTAGGAAGATCTTCAGGGGCTTAGTGTTAGGTTTATTTAAGGGGGGTTTGGGTTAGATTAGGGGTATGTGGGTGGTGGGTTGTAATGTTGGGGGGGGGTATTGTATGTGTTTTTTTACAGGAAAAAGAGATGAATTTCTTGGGGCATGCCCCGCAAAGAGCCCTGTTCAGGGCTGGTAAGGTAAAAGTGCTTTGAACTTTAGTAATTTAGAATAGGGTAGGGCATTTTTTTTATTTTGGGGGGCTTTGTTATTTTATTAGGGGGCTTAGAGTAGGTGTAATTAGTTTAAAATTGTTGTAATATTTTTCTTATGTTTGTAAATATTTTTTTATTTTTTGTAACTTAGTTCTTTTTTTATTTTTTGTACTTTAGTTAGTTTATTTCATTGTAGTTATTTGTAGGTATTGTATTTAATTAATTTATTGATAGTGTAGTGTTAGGTTTAATTGTAGGTAATTGTAGGTATTTTATTTAATTTATTTATTGATAGTGTAGTGTTAGGTTTAATTGTAACTTAGGTAAGGATTTATTTTACAGGTAATTTTGTAATTATTTTAACTATTTTAGCTATTAAATAGTTCTTAACTATTTAATATCTATTGTACCTGGTTAAAATAAATACAAAGTTACCTGTAAAATAAATATTAATCCTAAAATAGCTATAATATAATTATAATTTATATTGTAGCTATATTAGGATTTATTTTACAGGTAAGTATTTAGCTTTAAATAGGAATAATTGATTTAATAAGAGTTAATTAATTTCGTTAGATTAAAATTATATTTAAATTAGGGGGGTGTTAGTGTTAGGGTTAGACTTAGCTTTAGGGGTTAATAAATTTATTAGAATAGCGGTGAGCTCCAGTCGGCAGATTAGGGGTTAATGTTTGAAGTTAGGTGTCGGCGATGTTAGGGAGGGCAGATTAGGGGTTAATACTATTTATTATAGGGTTAGTGAGGCGGATTAGGGGTTAATAACTTTATTATAATAGCGGTGCGGTCCTCTCGGCAGATTAGGGGTTAATAAGTGTAGGCAGGTGGAGGCGACGTTGTGGGGGGCAGATTAGGGGTTAATAAATATAATATAGGGGTCGGCGGTGTTAGGGGCAGCAGATTAGGGGTACATAGGGATAATGTAAGTAGCGGCGGTTTACGGAGCGGCAGATTAGGGGTTAAAAATAATATGCAGGGGTCAGCGATAGCGGGGGGCGGCAGAATAGGGGTTAATAAGTGTAAGGTTAGGGGTGTTTAGACTCGGGGTACATGTTAGGGTGTTTGGTGCAGACGTAGGAAGTGTTTCCCCATAGACAACAATGGGGCTGCGTTAGGAGCTGAACGCGGCTTTTTTGCAGGTGTTAGATTTTTTTTCAGCTCAAACAGCCCCATTGTTTCCTATGGGGAAATCGTGCACGAGCACGTTTTTGAGGCTGGCCGCGTTCGTAAGCAACTCTGGTATTGAGAGTTGAAGTTGCGTTAAATATGCTCTACGCTCCTTTTTTGGAGCCTAACGCAGCCATTCTGTGGACTCTCAATACCAGAGTTATTTTAAAGGTGCGGCCAGAAAAAAGCCAGCGTTAGTTACGCGGGTCGTTACCGACAAAACTCTAAATCTAGCCGTTAGTTAATAATAGAAATATTATTTAGATTTATTTAATTAATATTTAAGTTAGGGGGGTGTTAGGGTTAGTGTTAGACTTAGGTTTAGGGGTATAATCTTATTACAGTGGCGGCGGTGTAGTGGGGCAGGATAGGGGTTAATAAATTTAATATAGGTTGCGGCGGGTTCAGGGAGCGGCGGTTTAGGGGTTAAACTATTTATTTATTTGCGGCGAGGTGCGGGATCAGCAGGATAGGGGTTAATAACTTTATTATAGAGGGCGACGGTATAGGGGGGGCAGGATAGGGGTTACTAGGTATAATGTAGGTGGCAGCGGCGTAGGGGGGCAGGATAGGGGTTAATAAATTTAATATAGGTTGCGGCGGGTTCAGGGAGCGGCGGTTTAGGGGTTAAACTATTTATTTATTTGCGGCGAGGTGCGGGATCAGCAGGATAGGGGTTAATAACTTTATTATAGAGGGCGACGGTATGGGGGGGCAGGATAGGGGTTACTAGGTATAATGTAGGTGGCAGCGGTGTCCGGTAGCGACGGTTTAGGGGTTGATACATTTATAAGACTTGCGGCGGTGTCTAGGAGTGGCGGTTTAGGGGTTAGTAACTTTATTTAGTTGCGGGGGGCTCCGGGGGCGCCGGTATAGGGGGTAGAACAGTGTAGTTTAGTGTGAGTGCTTAGTGACAGGCTAGCAAGAAAGCTGTCAAACAGCCGAAGAGCAGCGAGATCGGATGAGTGATAACTCTCACAGTCCGCTGCTCATCGCCCCGCGGCTTTTTGACAGCTTTACTTGATAACTTAGGCAAATTTTTTCAGGTCCGCGGCGGCGATGTGAGGGGAGCTTAGGCGGGCGTATTGGGCTGGCGAAGGCAGGAAAGTTGACACGTTGATAACTACCCCCCAAGGTCTGAGATGTAGGGGGAGCAATGCAATTGAGGGCTTTGTGTGTCAGAGTGAGAATTTTGTGTTTAATCCTGGAGGCAAGAGGAAACCAGTGAAGGGATTGGCAGAGAGGTGCGGCAGATGAAGAGCGACGTGCAAGGAAGATGAGCCTGGCAGAGGCATTTGTTACATGGATTGTAAAGGAGCTATGTGGCAGCTAGGGAGACAGAGAGGATAGAGTTGCAGTAGTCGAGGCGGGAAAGGATGAGAGAGTGGAGTAAAATCTTTGTTGTGTCTTGTGTAAGGAAATGTCTAATCTTAGCAAAGTTTTTAAGGTGGAAGCGGCAAGTGTGATCCCAAGACATTGGGCATGTGAGGTTGGGGTTATGATGGAGTTATCAACAGTTATAGAGACATGGGGGGGGGTGAAGATTTTGGAAGAAGGGGGAAAATAAGGAGCTCAGCTTTGGAGAGATTTAGCTGGAGACAGTGAGAGGACATCCAAGATGAGATATGAGACAGTTAGTTACACAGGTTAGCAAGCAAGGAGATAGTTCTGGTGCAGAAAGGTAGATTTGGGTATTGTCGGCATACAAATGATAATGAAACCCATGGGACTTTATTAAGTAACCTAGTGAGGACGTGTAGATTGAGAAGAGAAGGGGACCGAGGACAGAGCCTTGCGGTACCCCAACAGAAAGAGGTAACGGGGCAGAGGATGCCACAGAGAAGGCTACACTAAAGGTACGGTTAGAGAGATAGGAAGAGAACCAAGAGAGAGCTGTGTCACAGATGCAGAAGGATTGGAGGGTATGGAGCAAAAAAGGGTGGTCGACAGTATCAAAGGCTGCAGACAGATCAAGGAGGATAAGTAGAGAGAAGTGGCCTTTTGATTTTGCTGTAAGTAGGTCGTTGGTAACCTTAACAATTGCTGTCTCCTTTGAGTGAAGGGGGCAAAATCCAGATTGCAGTGGGTCAAAGAGGGAGTTTAATGTAAGGAAATGGGATAGATGTGCATATACAAGCTTTTCAAGAAGCTTTGAGGCAAGAGGTAGTAGGGAAAAAGGGCAGTAGTTGGATGGGGAGGTTGGAACGAGAGAAGGTTTTTTGAGGATAGGTGTGACTAATGCATGTTTAAGAGATGTAGGAACTATACCAGTGCTGAGGGAGAGGTTGAAGATGTGTGTGAGTATAGGGGTAAGGGTAGAAGAGAGGGAGGTGAGGAGTTGTGATGGGATGGGGTCGAGGGGACAGGTAGTGAGGTGAGAGGACAGTATAAGGATAGAAACTTCATCCTCTGTAACAGGGGCAAAAGAGCTAAATTAATGGGATTTTGGATGATTGTGAGCTTTTGAGGGGGTGGGAGACCGGTAGTATGTTGAGAACCGATTTCATTTCTGATGAGTCGATTTTGTTGTTGAAAACCAACTAATCATGACTGCCAGACCAAATAATGATCTAAATGTGCTTAAAATGATACACAATGCTGGTAATTGTCACTAGTGAAAATTATATATATATATATATATATATATATACTGTATATATATATATATTGACTAGCCCGGGTTCCAAACAGCTGCTGATCGGAACAAATGCAAGATGACGTCATCACGCTTCCTACGTCTCTGTCATTTGCTGAAGCTCCAGTTGCCAATGGGACGAAACGTAAACAACAAGATACTAATTCCCAGAGGCAATGCAAGCGGGTGGGGACACAGATGTGCGGCTGACGCTTGTGACATACAAAGGGGGGCCATAAATAAGGGCCCAAAAAACATGTATATATACAAAAAGAACTGTATCTAAATATTGTAAACAGTGAGGACCCAAATCTAGCGCTGCAGAATCTGTTGGCGCTCTACAAATAACCGATAATAATAATAATAATAATCATTGTCCTATATATTTTACTAAATAACTGCAATAAGCTAAAGCGCTAGCACTGCCATCTATACCCTAGGGTATCAAGGTAGAGTAGCAAAATAGGGGAAACAACCCCAACAATCAGCATGTAGGATACAGTTATATAGATACATCATCCACTCAAGGAGTAGATAGAAACAAAGTGAGGATGACTCCCATTCAAATGCGGCTTATCTGGACTTATAGCAGCAGCCAAAGTCTATATTTGTATTGAGACCCTGAGGGGCAACAGTGTCCAAGGTAAATATCCAGCGAGCGTCCAGCCTTAGTAGGGCTTGACCTCTGTCACCACCCCGCCGATGACGGGGCACATGATCAATTAGCATTGTTCGAAGAGAGGAGACAGTAAGTCCCGCAGTTAAGAAGTGACGTGCAACAGGATGCTCCGAAGATCCTTTATCAAGGGCCTGGCGAATAGCTGTTTTATGATTTGCCAGACGTTCCCTGAACGATGTCACCGCCTTACCAATGTAATACCTTGAACAGGGACAAATGATAGCATAGATGACAAATTCTGAGGTGCATGTAAGCCTGTGGTTAATCTTGAAATGTCTATTGGTATGTGGATGCTGAAATGAATTCCCCGTAATAAGATTATTACATGTAACACAGTTGCCACATTTGTAACATCCTGGTTTGCCTCTGGGGAGCCACATCTGTTTGTCATAACAATGTATTGGGTCATTGAGCACTAGTAGATCCCTAAGATTACTCGCTCTCTTATATACCAAACGTGGTATCGGAGTATCAAAAAAAGGGAAGGCTCCTGTCTTTAGTGAGCATCATCCAGTTCTTTTTAATAACATTGTGAACTAGTTTAGAACCAGGAGTATATGTAGTCAAGAAATTCAGCCGCTTAGGCTGTTCAATCACAGTTTTCCTTGTGGTCACTAGGTCCTGTGTTCAATTCCTAGCCTCACAACACTGTTGGTCTATCAGAGTGGGTGGATATCCCCTCTCCAAAAATTTGTGGGACATATCTTCCAGTTTTCTCTCTTTATGGGAGTCATCCGTATTGTTGCGGATGACCCGCAGGAGCTGGGAGGAACTAACCCCATCTTTTTGGAATTTCGGGTGGAAACTGTTATAGTGTAGGATTGAATTTTTATCTGTGGCCTTCTGGAACAAAGTTGGCTGTAGTTTATAACCATTTGGGGATTCAACCTTGAAAATTTCTAGATCCAAAAAATGGATACTATCAGTGCTGTAATCCATTTTAAACTTAATAGTGGATTCAAGAGCATTCAGCCCACTGCCCCATTCCATCAGACTTTCAATTGTGTCACCCCAGATCAAAAAGACATCATCTATGTACCGTCGATAGAATTTGAGGGGGTTCTGCCCGGAAAAAATATTATATTGCTCATACATCGACATGTAGATGTTAGCGTAAGGTGGGGCCATATTCGACCCCATCGAGGTACCCATAATCTGAAGAAAATACTCATTTTCGAAATGAAAATAATTTTTCTCCAGGCAGAACTCCAACAAATGAAGGAGGAACTCAATGGGGGAACTGTGTATAGAGGATTATCGATAAGGAGTTGTCTTACCATGTCTATCCCATGTGTGTGGGGTATCACCGTGTATAAACTCACCACATCCATGGTGACCAAGATGTCATTAGGGGACATGTCATCAATACCCTTAAGTAAATTGATTAATGCAAAGGAATCCTTCAAATGTGACTGTGTGTTCTGTACCACTGGTTGGAGATAAAAATCAATTAATTCTGCCAGTGGTTGCATGAGCGACCCCCTGGCAGACACAATCGGTCTGCCAGGAGGGTCCTCTAGTGATTTATGAATCTTGGGTAGTAAATAGAGAATTGGGCATACCGGATGATCCACAGTCAGATACCCAAGTGCATCGTCATCATTGACGCCTGCCTGGTGCGCCAAACATAAGAGTTCATCAATTTGTTTCTTAAAAATTCTAGTGGGATTAGATTGTAGTGGGAGATAAGTGCAAGTGTCATGGAGTTGTCTCAACGCCTCACCCCTATACTGCGTGTAATCTGAACAGTATCCACCCGAAATTCCAAAAAGATGGGGTTAGTTCCTCCCAGCTCCTGCGGGTCATCCGCAACAATACGGATGACTCCCATAAAGAGAGACAACTGGAAGATATGTCCCACAATTTTTTGCAGAGGGGATATCCGCCCACTCTGATAGACCAACAGTGTCGTGAGGCTAGGAATTGGACACAGGACCTAGTGACCACAAGGAAAACTGTGATTGAACAGCCTAAGCGGCTGAATTTCTTGACTACATATACTCTTGGTTCTAAGCTGGTTCACAATGTTATTAAAAAGATCTGGATGATGCTCTCTAAAGACACAAGCCTTCCCTTTGTTGATACTCCAATACCACGTTTGGTATATAAGAGAGCGAGTAATCTTAGGGATCTACTAGTGCTCAATGACCCGATACATTGTTATGACAGATGTGGCTCCCCAGAGGCAAACCAGGATGTTACAAATGTGGCAACTTTGTTATATGTAATAATCTTATTACGGGGAATTCATTTCAGCATCCACATACCAATAGACATTTCAAGATTAACCACAGGCTTACATGCACCTCAGAATTTGTCATCTATGCTATCATTTGTCCCTGTTCGAGGTATTACATTGGTAAGATGGTGACGTCGTTCAGGGAACGTCTGGCAAATCATAAAACAGCTATTCGCCAGGCCCTTGATAAAGGACCTTTGGAGCAGCCTGTTGCACGTCACTTCTTAACTGTGGAACATACTGTCTCCTCTCTTCGAACAATGCTAATTGATCATGTGCCCTGTCATCGGTGGGGTGGTGACAGAGGTCAAGCCCTACTAAGGCTGGACGCTCACTGGATATTTACCCTGGACACTGTTGCCCCTCGGGGTCTCAATACAAATATAGACTTTGGCTGCTGCTATAAGTCCAGATAAGCCGCATTTGAATGGGAGTCATCCTCACTTTGTTTCTATCTACTCCTTGAGTGGATGATGTATCTATATAACTGTATCCTACATACTGATTGTTGGGGTTGTTTCCCCTAGTTTTCTACTCTACCTTGATACCCTAGGGTATAGATGGCAGTGCTAGCGCTTTAGCTTATTGCAGTTATTTAGTAAAATATATAGGACAATGATTTGGGTCCTCACTGTTTACAATATTTAGATACCGTTCTTTTTGTATATATACATGTTCTTTAGGCCCTTATTTATGGCCCCCCTTTGTATGTCACAAGCGTCAGCCGCACATCTGTGTCCCCGCCTGCTTGCATTGCCTCTGAGAGTTAGTATCTTGTTGTTTATGTTTTGTCCCTATGGCAACCGGAGCTTCAGATATCGACAGAGATGTAGGGAGTGTGATGACGTCACCTCGCGTCTGTTCCAATCAGCAGCTGTTTGGAGTCCGGTCTGTTTGTTGCTTGGGGGTGTGGTGCGGATTGCCGGTCTGATTGGTGAGTGCACAGGGATGGGTGGGTATTTAAGTTAGAGCTAGTGTGCTGTTTGGTATGTCCGGTTTGAACAACATTGAAAAAGGCTCCTGTTAGAGCCAAAACGTCTGGTTTTTCTCCATCATTTTCATTAAAACGGATTGTTTTCAAAGCCTGTTGTGCCTGCTGTGTCTTGGATCCTCATGCAATACGGAGACCATCCATTGGATTCAGCTCAATTTTCTGATATATATATATATGTGTTGACTAGTGCAACCATTTCCCATATGTAACATTAAAATGTTAGGAAGCATAGGACCAGATTATGATTGGAGCTGTAGTTTGCAAAAAATGCTGGCATAAAATATACCAAAATTGTCCTAGATCAATACCTTGAGTTTTCTACTTATATATATAAAAATATATATTTTTGATAGGTAACTAAATAAAAAAAACCTAAAAAAAACAACAACAAAAAAACAAGGCTCTATTTCTGTTTAAATGGAGTGGTAGCAAAAATGTTCAAAATTCTTTGGTATTTTTGGCAAGAGTTTCTCTGAAATTCCTGGTAGCAAAGAGGTTAATATGTGAGTACACACACATGTACATACCTACTCACAAAGGCAATCATACACACATATGCACAAATGCAGAATCATAAACACATCTCCATACACATACATATATAGATACATACACATACATATATATACATATATACACATACATATATATATATATACATACACATACAGTCGCACACAAAAGCAGATACACTTGCATGCATGCACGCACGCGCACATGCACACAGACACCCTTAAACACACTTTGATACACATACAGTATATACAAACATAGGAACATAGACATACCAAAGCACCTATAAGACTATTAAGAGGTTTATCTTTTATTACAGAAAACTGAGGGATATATATGATGGCAACATTTTCAGCAGTCTGTGTTTGAAGTGGAATAAAACGTTTTTCCTACAGTAGAGCTAATGACAGTTCCCTGGGGACACCTGGGGAGATATGTTGTATTTTTGTTGTTATATCCCTCCTGGGTTTTTTTTTTTGTGTGAATGTGTGTTTGATTTTTTCCTATAAATTCATAATCATTTATTTATTTATTGTTTTAATGTGTTTAATAAATTATTATTTATTACATTTGATTTTATTCTATTCAGAGTAATATGATTTTTACTTCAAGTGCAGACTGGAATCTCTGCTGGCAATTAAAAAGTAAAAAAAAAAGTGTTTAGAGGGACGCTGACTGAAACCGTATTGTGAAGGGATAGTGTTGCCCTGCTTTATGACAGCCAACCTCGTAAATAAGCAGGGGAAGTAGTTGCTAACACGAGCTTAGAAGCAATAGTAGTAGGGCAAAGCAATAGAAAAGCACCTACCTTAACATCATCTATTAAATCAATAATAAAATGACATTGATGATGACATCATCATTGATATCACTAGTGAAAACTATATATATGTTGTGTGTGTAAATCAGCCTCACTCCCGACTCAAAAACCCTATAATAAATAGTATTAACCCCTAATCTGCCCTCCCTAACATCGCCGACACCTAACTTCAAGTATTAACCCCTAATCTGCCGACTGGACCTCGCTGCTACTCTAATAAATGTATTAACCCCTAAAGCTAAGTCTAACCCTAACACTAACAGCCCCCTAAGATAAATTTAATATAAATCTAACGGAAAAAAAAATCTAATTAAATAAATTAATCCTATTTAAAGCTAAATACTTACCTGTAAAATAAACCCTAATATAGCTAGAATATAAATAATAATTATATTGTAGCTATTTTAGGATTAATATTTATTTTACAGGCAACTTTGTATTTATTTTAACTAGGTACAATAGCTATTAAATAGTTATTAACTATTTAATAGCTACCTAGTTAAAATAATTACAAAATTACCTGTAAAATAAATCCTAACCTAAGTTACAAATAAACCTAACACTACACTATCAATAAATTAATTAAATAAACTGCCTACAATTATCTACAATTAAATCAACTAAATTAATTACAAAAAAACAAACACTAAATTACAAAAAACAAACAAACACTAAATTACAAAAAATAAAAAAAAGATTACATGAATTTTAAACTAATTACACCTACTCTAAGCCCCCTAAAATAAAAAAATGGACCTCTTCTTGCCGGATAGGATGAAGACTTCGGACCCTCTTCTGGACGGATCGGTGATACCCGGCGTGGTGAAGATAAGGTAGGGAGATTTTCAGGGGCTTAGTGTTAGGTTTTTTTAAGGGGGGTTTGGGTTAGATTAGGGGTATGTGGGTGGTGGGCTGTAATGTTGGGGGGGTATTGTATGTTTATTTAAATGCAAAAGAGCTGTTTTCTTTTGGGCATGCCCCGCAAAAGGCCCTTTTAAGGGCTGGTAAGGTAAAAGAGCTGTTAAATTTTTATTTTAGAATAGGGTAGGGCATTTTTTTATTTTGGGGGGCTTTGTTATTTTTTAGGGGGCTTAGAGTAGGTGTAATTAGTTTAAAATTCTTGTAATCTTTGTTTATTTTTTGTAATTTAGTGTTTTGTTTTTTTTGTAATTTAGTTTAGTTGATTTAATTGTAGATAATTGTAGGTAGTTTAATTAATTTATTGATAGTGTAGTGTTAGGTTTAATTGTAACTTAGGTAAGGATTTATTTTACAGGTAATTTTGTAATTATTTTAACTAGGTAGCTATTAAATAGTTATTAACTATTTAATAGCTATTGTACCTGGTTAAAATAAATACAAAGTTGCCTGTAAAATAAATATAAATCCTAAAATAGCTACAATGTAATTATTCGTTATATTGTAGCTATATTAGGGTTTATTTTACAGGTAAGTATTTAGCTTTATATAGGATTAATAGGATTAATTTATTTAAAAAGAGTTAATTTATTTCGTTAGATAAAAATTATATTTAACTTAGATGGGTGTTAGGGTTAGGGTTAGACTTAGCTTTAGGGGTTAATACATTTATTAGAGTAGCAGCGAGGTCCGGTCGGCAGATTAGGGGTTAATACTTGAAGTTAGGTGTCGGCGATGTTAGGGAGGGCAGATTAGGGGTTAATAAAATTTATTATAGGGTTTTTGAGGTGGGAGTGAGGCGGTTTAGGGGTTAATACATTTAATATAGTAGTGGCGAGGTCCGGTCGGCAGATTAGGGGTTAATAAGTGTAGGTAGGTGTCAGCGACGTTGGTGGGGGCAGATTAGGGGTTAATAAATATTATGTAGGCGTGGGCGATGTTAGGGGCAACAGATTAGGGGTACATAGGGATAATGTAGGTTGCGGCGGTGTGCGGTCGGCAGATTAGGGGTTAAAAAATTTTAATAGAGTGGCGGCGATGTGGGGGGGCCTCGGTTTAGGGGTACATAGGTAGTTTATGGGTGTTAGTGTACTTTAGAGCACAGTAGTTAAGAGCTTTATGAACCGGCGTTAGCCCAGAAAGCTCTTAACTCCTGACTTTTTTCTGCGGCTGGAGTTTTGTCGTTAGAGTTCTAACGCTCACTTCAGCCAAGACTCTAAATACCAGCGTTAGAAAGATCCCATTGAAAAGATAGGATACGCAATTGACGTAAGGGGATCTGCGATATGGAAAAGTCGTGGCTGGAAAGTGAGCGTTAGACCCTTACCTACAAGACTCTAAATACCAGCGGTAGGCCAAAACCAGCGTTAGGACCCCCTAACGCTGGTTTTGATGGCTAACGCAGAACTCTAAATCTAGGCGCTTGCTTAATGGCTGCTTAATGATGTAGGGTAGGGAAGCTGGAGAGTTTGCTTTGCGTGTAAGAGTTGGACTGATCTATAATCTGTCCCGCATTGCCGCTGCACTGTGGAGTTTTAAAACAAAAAACACTTTCTATTGGGTGACAGGTTCCTGATTGCTACATGTGGTTTGAGTCACAGCGCACATAATGGCAGGCGGCAGTAACCGGGTTTGGCTCCTCCTCAGACTGGTGGCGCTAAAGTGTGAAGTTGAAGAACTCTGTCTCAGTCTCTACTACAGCGAGCTCAATTTCCGCCCTCTCCTCTAGTTTTCTGGCTGGAGAGGTGGGTTATCTAGCTCAGCAGAGATGGCTGCAGGTGGCACTGAGCGGTTTGTATTGGGCAACCTGAACCTGTTGACCCCCGGTGGCTCACGACCAGATGAAGAGGAGCACCGGACAGACCTGCTCCAGGTGCCCGGTTCCTAACCGACTCCCCCAAACACAGCTCGTCATCGGACCGGGGCAGCGATGGCTACATAAGCTCAGATCAGACCGTGAGGAGGAGTCATCTGTAGGTAGGTGTTAGACATCCTGGCCTGCTAATATTATGATGTCAGTCAGTGGTACTTACAGTACTTGCACTAGCAAAGCTGTCTATGCTTGCTGTCACTGTAATAGTGCTGTACAGGTTAGCTGCCCATTCCCATAGACCATAGTTCTGGCATTATTATTACCCTATGGCAAATACACAGCACAACAGTGTCACCTTAAAGGAATGCAGGCAGCAGGTCACTGCATTGCTGTCATTCTGTAGGTAGGTTTACTACATACACTGCAAGGTTACATTCATGGACAGTGTAGATGGAAAATATGTTTTGAATTACTTGGTTTTAAATGATTAGTCTCTTAGTTTTGCTTTGTGACACCCAATAAATTAACATGACACACCTGATTTTTATATTCATGTGACACCCCTAAGGCTCCTTTTTAATATATTTATGTGAAGAACCCAGGTGTAATTTCTGGGTGGGGGGAGAGCTGCTGCTACTATATGGTTGCTGCTTCGTTGGCTTGCTGGGAAAAAACATTGGTTCTGACTTCTGCAATAAATCATGGAGTGACATGTGGATGTTGTACCTTTTAAAGTAACATCATGGTCCTAGTTCCCTTCTCTAAATTTGTTTATGAATAGGAATATGTATATGTACATTTGTGTGTGTAAGTGTGTGTGTGTAAGTGTCTGTGTGTGTAAATGTGTATGGGGGGGGGGGGGGCGTCAAAATGTATCCTCGCCTGTGTGGCCAAAAATCCTAGCACCGGCCCTGCTGCCGAGGATCGCCAATTTTCAAAAGAGCTGAATGCCCTTTTAAGGGCAGTGAAAAAGATCTGAGATCTGAATGCCCTTTTAAGGGAAATGCCCATACAAATGCCCTTTTAGGGGCAATGGGTAGTTTAGGTTTATTAGTGTTTGTTTTTTTTATTTTGGGGGTATGGTGGGTGGGGGGTTTTACTGTTAGGGGGGACTGTTTTTTTTAATGTAAAAGAGCTGATTTATTTAGGGCAATGTCCTACAAAAAGCCCTTTTGAGGGCTATTGTTAGTTTATTCTTAGATTAGGGGGTGTTTTTATTTTGGGAAGGCTTTTTTATTTTCTAAGGCCTAGATTTAGAGTTGGGCGGTAGCCGTAAAAAACCAGCGTTAGAGGCTCCTAACGCTGGTTTTTACCGCCCGCTGGTATTTGGAGTCAGTCATTAAAGGGTCTAACGCTCACTTTTCAGCCGCAACTTTTCCATACCGCAGATCCCCTTACGTCAATTGCGTATCCTATCTTTTCAATGGGATCTTTCTAACTCCGGTATTTAGAGTCGTGGCTGAAGTGAGCGTTAGAAATCTAACGACAAAACTCCAGCCGCAGAAAAAAGTCAGTAGTTAAGAGCTTTTTGGGCTAACGCCGGTTTATAAAGCTCTTAACTACTGTGCTCTAAAGTACACTAACACCCATAAACTACCTATGCACCCCTAAACCGAGGTCCCCCCACATCGCAGCCACTCGATTACATTTTTTTAACCCCTAATCTGCCGACCGCCACCTACGTTATACTTATGTACCCCTAATCTGCTGCCCCTAACACCGCCGACCCCTATATTATATTTATTAACCCCTAACCTGCCCCCCACAACGTCGCCGCCAGCTACCTACAATAATTAACCCCTAATCTGCCGACCGCAAAGCGCCGCCACCTACATTATAGCTATGTACCCCTAATCTGACCCCTATATTATATTTATTAACCCCTAATCTGCCCCCCTCAACGTCGCCTCCACCTGCCTACACTTATTAACCCCTAATCTGCCGAGCGGATCTCACCGCTACTATAATAAAGTTATTAACCCCTAATCCGCCTCACTCCCGCCTCAATAACCCTATAATAAATAGTATTAACCCCTAATCTGCCCTCCCTAACATCGCCGACACCTAACTTCAATTATTAACCTCTAATCTGCCGACCCCTAAAGCGAAGTCTAACCCTAACCCTAACACCCCCCTAAGTTAAATATAATTTAAATCTAACGAAATAAATTAACTCTTATTAAATAAATTATTCCTATTTAAAGCTAAATACTTACCTGTAAAATAAACCCTAATATAGCTACAATATAAATTATAAGAATATTATAGCTATTTTAGGATTTATATTTATTTTACAGGTAACTTTGTATTTATTTTAACCAGGTACAATAGCTATTAAATAGTTAAGAACTATTTAATAGCTAAAATAGTTAAAATAATTACAAAATTACCTGTAAAATAAATCCTAACCTAAGTTACAATTAAACCTAACACTACACTATCAATAAATTAATTAAATACAATACCTACAATTATCTACAATTAAACCTAACACTACACTATCAATAAATAAATTAAATAAAATACCTACACTTACCTACAATTAAACCTAACACTACACTATCAATAAATAACTTAAATACAATTCCTACAAATAAATACAATGAAATAAACTAACTAAAGTACAAAAAATAAAAAAGAACTAAGTTACAAAAAATAAAAAAATATTTACAAACATCAGAAAAATATTACAACAATTTTAAACTAATTACACCTACTCTAAGCCCCCTAATAAAATAACAAAGACCCCCAAAATAAAATCCAATCAGCCAATCAGATTGAGCTCGCATTCTATTGGCTGATCGGAACAGCCAATAGAATGCGAGTTCAATCTGATTGGCTGATTGAATCAGCCAATCGGATTGAACTTGATTCTGATTGGCTGATTCCATCAGCCAATCAGAATTTTCCTACCTTAATTCCGATTGGCTGATAGAATCCTATCAGCCAATCGGAATTCGAGGGACGCCATCTTGGATGACGTCTCTTAAAGGAACCGTCATTCGTCGGGAAGTCATCGGTGAAGATGGATGTTCCGCGTCGGCGGGATGAACTACATGGATCCGGAAGAAAGAAGATTGAAGATGCCGTTGATAGAAGACTTCAGTCGGATCATGGACATCTTCAGCCCCCCGCTTGGGCTTGGATCAAGACATCGGAGGCTCTTCTGGACCGATCGCTGAACCCGGTGAGGTGAAGACAAGGTAGGGAGATCTACAGGGGCTTAGTGTTAGCTTTATTTAAGGGGGGTTTGGGTTAGATTAGGGGTATGTGGGTGGTGGGTTGTAATGTTGGGGGGGGGGTATTGTATGTGGTTTTTTTACAGGCAAAAGAGCTGAATTCTTTGGGGCAAGCCCCGCAAAGGGCCCTGTTCAGGGCTGGTAAGGTAAAAGAGCTTTGAACTTTTTTAATTTAGAATAGGGTAAGGCATTTTTTTATTTTGGGGGTATTTGTTATTTTATTAGGGGACTTAGAGTAGGTGTAATTAGTTTAAAATTGTTGTAATATTTTTCTAATGTTTGTAAATATTTTTTTATTTTTTGTAACTTAGTTCTTTTTTATTTTTTGTACTTTAGTTAGTTTATTTCATTGTATTTATTTGTAGGTATTGTATTTAAATAATTTATTAATAGTGTAGTGTTAGGTTTAATTGTAGGTAATTGTAGGTATTGTATTTAATTAATTTATTGATAGTGTAGTGTTAGGTTTAATTGTAGATAATTGTAGGTATTGTATTTAATTAATTTATTGATAGTGTAGTGTTAGGTTTAATTGTAACTTAGGTTAGGATTTATTTTACAGTTAAATTTGTAATTATTTTAACTATTTTAGCTATTAAATAGTTCTTAACTATTTAATAGCTATTGTACCTGGTAAAAATAAATACAAAGTTACCTGTAAAATAAATATAAATCCTAAAATAGCTATAATATCATTATAATTTATATTGTAGCTATATTAGGATTTATTTTACAGGTAAGTATTTAGCTTTAAATAGGAATAATTTATTTAATAAGAGTTTATTTATTTCGTTAGATTTAAATTATATTTAACTTAGGGGGGTGTTAGTGTTAGGGTTAGACTTAGCTTTAGGGGTTAATACATTTATTAGAATAGCGGTGAGCTCCAGTCGGCAGATTAGGGGTTAATACTTGAAGTTTGGTGTCGGCGATGTTAGGGAGGGCAGATTAGGGGTTAATACTATTTATTATAGGGTTATTGAGGCGGGAGTGAGGCGGATTAGGGGTTAATAACTTTATTATAATAGCGGTGCGGTCCGCTCGGCAGATTAGGAGTTAATAAGTGTAGGCAGGTGGAGGCGACGTTGTGGGGGGCAGATTAGGGGTTAATAAATATAATATAGGGGTCGGCGGTGTTAGGGGCAGCAGATTAGGGGTACATAGGGATAATGTAAATAGCGGCGGTTTACGGAGCGGCAGATTAGGGGTTAAAAAAAATATGCAGGGGTCAGCGATAGCGGGGGCAGCAGATTAGGGGTTAATAAGTGTAAGGTTAGGGGTGTTTAGACTCGGGGTACATGTTAGGGTGTTAGGTGCAGACGTAGGAAGTGTTTCCCCATAGTAAACAATGGGGCTGCGTTAGGAGCTGAACACGGCTTTTTTTCAGGTGTTAGGTTTTTTTTCAGCTCAAACAGCCCCATTGTTTCCTATGGGGGAATCGTGCACAAGCACGTTTTTGAAGCTGGCCGCGTCCGTAAGCACCGCTGGTATCGAGAGTTGAAGTTGCGGTAAATATGTTATAAGCTCCTTTTTTGGAGCCTAACGCAGCCATTCTGTGAACTCTCAATACCAGCAGTATTTAAAAGGTGCGGCCAGAAAAAAGCACGCGTAGCTAACGCACCCCTTTGGCCGCAGAACTCTAAATCTAGGCGATAGGGATTAGGTTTAATTTTTTAATTTTGGATAGTGTTGTTTATTATTTTTTGTACTGTTAGCCTTTTTCATTTTCTGTAATTTTAGATTAATGTAATGTATTTTTTTTTTCATTTTAATTGTAATGCAGTTTTTTAAAAAAAAAATGTAATTAAGGGGTGTTAGGTTAAGGGGCTAAGTCATTAAATTAGTTTTTTGCATTGTGGGGTTGGCGGTTTAGGAGTTAATAGGTACATTAGGTTTAATACGTTGTGGGGGGTTGGCGGATTAGGGGTTAATAGACGTATTAGGTAGTTTGTGATGTTATGGTTGGCGGATTTAGGGGTTAAAGGACCAGTAAACACAGTACATTTGCACAATCAACAAATGCAAGATAACAAGACAATACAATAGCATTTACTCTGAATTTCAAATGAGTAGTAGATTTTTTTCCAACAAATTTCAAAGTTATGTATATTTCCACTCCCCCTGTACCATGTGATAGCAATAAGCCAATCACAAATGCATATACGTATAGTCTGTGAATTCTTGCACATGCTCAGTAGGAGCTGGTGACTCAAAAAGTGTAAATATAAAAGACTGTGCACATTTTTTTTAATGGAAGTAAATTGGAAAGTTGTTTAAAATTACATGCTGTATCTGAGTCATGAAAATTTAATTTGGCTGGTATTTTTTTCTTTTTTTTTCTTAAAGGGACAGTCAAGTCCAAAAAAAACTTTCATGATTCAGATAGGGCGTGCAATTTTAAACAACTTTCCAATTGACTTTTATCATTAAATTTGCTTTGTTCCCTTGGTGGTATTTTCGAAAAGCTAAGCCTAGCTAGGCTCAAACTGATTTCTAAACCGTTGAAAACCGACCCTTAGCTCAGAGCATTTTGAACGTTTTTTTACAGTTAGACAGTACTAGTTCATGTGTGTCATATAGATAACATTGTGCTCACTCCCGTGGAGTTATTTAGGAGTCTGCACTGATTGACTAAACTGCATGTCTGTCAAAAGCACTGAGATAAGGGGGCAGTCTGCAGAGGCTTAGATACAAGGTAATCACTGAGGTAAAAAGTGTATTAATATAACAGTGTTGGTTATGCAAAACTGGGGAATGGGTTCTTTTTTTTTTAAATACTTATTGCGGACGGTTATTTTTTTTTTTTTTTGTAATGCTCCGTTTGCCTTCGTTGCAACCTGCTGTGGATTCTTTCACCACCCTCCCATTTTCGAAATCCACCTGGATGCGTCGCGCTGCCAGCATACCTTTGAGGATGCATGCGCAACTGGCAACACCAACGGACGCGTTACAAACGCGATTATAGCATAGATGCAATAAATGCAGACTGGAGGTAAGGCAAAGTCTCTGTGCAGACAAGTATACAAGATTGGTAACTCAGATCAGACAGTCTCAAAGCGGGCAGGCAGTACAAGAAGGCAAAAGGTACAATATAGATAGATGACTAAGTATTGGTAAACTTTGAACTGGTAGATAGGATACGTAGAAATTCAGGAATGCAGCAATGAGGACATACAGATGCAGATAGGACTTGTAAATACTTGGCAAACAGAATACTTGAATATGCTACAACAAGGAGCGCTGAACACCACAGCTTCCAGGATAAGCGTTACTAGAGCAATCAAGGTCAACACTTGTAGTGTTGTAGACAGAATACAAGATGCAGGCAGGAAACGTAGACACTTGGCAATCAGGATACTTGAGTATGTTGCAACAAGGAGTGCTGAACACCACAGCTTCCAGGACAAGTGTTAATAGAGCAGTCAAGGTTAACACTTGCAGTGCTGTAGACAGGATACAAGATGCAGGCAGGAAACAAGCGAAAGTAACTAGGACAGTCTTTAAAGAATATCTGAAAACCAGCCAGTGTCAGATGCCAGGAAAACAGTCCAAAAACAAAGCACAGTGCCAAGGGGATAATCCAGTAGAGAGGTCACAAATGAAGCTAAAGCCAGGCACCAGGAAATCCAACAGGATAGCAGACAAGGTATCTGGAACAGATGCTCAGACAGAGTAGAACTCTTAATATCAGGGGTCAGAACTTACAGCAAACCTGCCTTAAATAGTATACTGCTGAGTACCTAAAGCTGGCAGGTGGAGCCAGAGAGTAAGAGCTGCAACAGATTTGCCAGATTGAGTGAAGATTTGGGGGATATCCATTCAGGGGTGGTAATTTCAGAGAGGGCTGCTCTGCCTGCTATAATAAACAGTTCTTCAGCCATGGAAGAGGATCATACTATAGTGAGCAGTCCTTCAGTCATACAAGCGGGGCATACTATAGTGAACAACCCTTCAAGTATGGAAGAGGGGCATACAATTCTGGGTCTGAGGCAGATGACTATTCTTAGGAAGGTTTATAGAGTAATTTGTCATCCAGATCCCTTAAAAAGAATAGTTTACTGTCTTCCAGGGGCTCATGCTAGGCATATTGTGGAGCATATTAATAGATTGTTAGAATGATTTGGATCTGATCCTGCAGTCATGGTGCATATTGGCAAGGACCTCCAATGTAATATTTTCAGAGATATTACCATTGCCATGCGCTAACCCAGTAAGGCAGAAGGAGCTATGGTCAGTTAATTCTTGGTATAAAAACATGGTGTAAAAATGAGGGGCTTGAGTTTTTAGAGCACTGGGATGACTTTTCACTTGGGTACAATTTGTACAGTAAGGATAGATTGCACCTGAGTGACATGGTAGCATGCTTAGAGAATCTTTTAAACTAGGCAAAGGGGGGGGGGGGGGGAGGGTCAGTCCAAACATAATAGAACTGACAGATCAGTCTGTGTATATGCCACACCTAGAATATCTCAAGGAAGGGATGACACTTAGAAAAAGACACATTATAAAGTTTGGAGGAAAGTGCACCAAGTAATAGCAGAAAGCACATGAAAATGAAATGTATGACAGCAAATGCACGAAACATGACAAGTAAAATGGGGGAGCTAGAGCTCTTAGTTGCAGAAAAGGATTATGATATTATTACTATTATTCTTTATTTATAAAGCGCCAACAGATTCCGCAGCGCTGTCCATGGGTACAAAGATACAAGTACAGTACAATACAATATAAAAGACACCAGACAAAGTTTAACAAACAAATACAGGGGGAATTGAGGGCCATGTTCCCGTGGGAACTTACAATCTAGATGGATCAGTATAACTGAAACCTGGTGGGATGATTCACATGACTTGGCAGTTAACTTAGAGGGTTATACTTTATTTAGGAGGGACAGGAGTAATAAAAGGGGTGGAGGAATTTGCATTTATTGTATATTAAACCTGACCTTAAACCTACAATAAGGGAAGATATTTTTAATGATACAGTTGATAATGTAGAGACTCTGTGGGTTGAAATAAAGATTGGGGGGGAAAACTAAAAAAGTATTACTAGGAACATGATACAAGCCCCTAAACATTAATGACATGGAAGAAAATCAACTGCTATTGCAAATAGGATTGGCCGCTAATAATACCAGTGCTGTAATTATGGGAGATTTAAACTACCCAGACAAAAACAGGGCCAATTAAACTAGTAATACAGATAAGGGATAGAGTTTTAAATGTTCTCAAGGATGATAACTTCATGTCACAATTAATAGAGGAGCCAACTAGGAATAAAGCTATATTAGATGTAGTGCTATCAAATGAAAGAGATATAATATCAAGCATAGAAGTCAAAGAACATTTGGGTAATAGTGATCACAACTTGGTCACATTTGAAATCTCTCTCCATACGCAGTGTTATAAGGGTTCAACATAGGGGCATATTTATCAAGCTCCGTATGGGACTTGATGTCCCATGTTTCCGGAGAGCCTTCAGGCGCGCCGGAAACAGAAGTTATAGCAGCGGTCTAAAGACTGCTACTCCATAACCTGTCTGCCTGCTCTGAGGCGGCGGACAGAAATCGACAGAAATCAACCCGATCGAATTCTTTCTAACAGACTACAGTTCACAGTACCATAAGATTTGTGGCATTGTGCAGAAACATCTCAGACTGTTGGCAGCAGATGATGCATTAGCTGACACAGTACAAATGGGATGTAAGTGTGCCTTTAGAAGCGGTGTCTCCTTGGAAAAGATCTTGGCACCTACCCAGTTAAAAGCCACTAAAAGAGAGGATCCTAGTTCATGGTTGAGGTTTAAAGGGGTCTATAGGAGCAGTAATGCTCCATGCAAGGCCTGTTAACACCTGACAGTAGGACAGGGATTTAAAAGTGAGGTTACACAAAAATCTTACAAACACAACAAATTTTTAAATTGTGGGAATAATTACTCTGTATATTTGGTTGAATGTACCCTTTGCCACCTACAATACGTGGGTATGATGACCAGGGAAGTGCATTTGTGCATAGGAGAGCACCTCTCAAATATCAAGGCGGGTACCCTGACCACCCCCCTTGTCCAACATTTTAACAGGTTCCATAATAAAAACAATAAACGTTTTAGATGGACCATTATTAAAGTAGTCAATGTGGGGAGGAGAGGAGGGGACAGGGACCAAGCCTTGGCAAAGAAAGAGGTCTACTGGATATTCCAGTTTCAGACAAGGTATCCAAAAGGCCTAAATTCATCTTATGATCTGATCAATTTTTGGCACTAATAACATGAGGGAATTATTTTGAAAAATATAATATTGTACACATTTTTTGATGGGTGTACCCCTTAGAGATGAAGTGAGATAAACACATATTGCCTAAATACATAATGTCTTAGGCTTATAGATAGGATGTGAAATAAATCCTTTTCAATAAAAACTCTAACCATCACTCAGGCTATATTAGAGTGTAAAAGTAAAAAAGTCCTTTACACAATAGAGTAGACGTTAAGGAATAAATGTATTTCCCAGTAAGATAAAAAATATAAATTTGTATAGTAAATCATGGTACGTAACATGTACATACTTAAGTTAGATATTCATGAGCCATCTCATCCAAATAAATTCCATTAGAAAGGGGACAGCAATGGGTTAAGTGTTAAGTTGTAACAATTTTTTCTATGTCAGCTTGGTTTCATGTGCATTGAAAGTGCAAATATATATACTTAGAAGTGTTAACACATCAAAATCCCATACTTTTCCACCTTAAGATGGAAGTGTATAGTTTATTAAGGAGACTTGTTGAATATAGGATTAGGTTCAAGCATAGGCAGTAATTTATTTATTGTACAAATGCAGCATGTCTGTAATTGAATTTCATTAAGTGTTAATTGACAAACACCTGTCCATTAAGCAAGCAATGTTTTTACCTCTTTTTAAGCCCAAGAGAAGCAGGTAGAACTTATGAGCTATGAGTACGGCAACAGTGCTGAAACGAGTAAGCTTTTACCACTGCTAATGGGCAACATTCTGCATGACTATGCATTGTATATCTTTTACTATTGAAAAAATAAAGAACGATTTTTTAAGCTGCCTCTTCTTGAAAAAATAAAGAACGATTTTTTAAGCTGCCGGATCTCTGGATTTGTTATTGGAACTGGCAGCTGTCTGCCAGTACCCAGTTTGTTGCAAAATTGGCTTTTTAAAAAAAATAAAAAATGTTCTGTAGTGCCCAGATCCCTTTCTGTTAATGGATCCTACATGGGATCCCCCTCATTGCCCCTACTCCCTCCTCCCTCCTTCCCACTCATTGATGCAGTTTTTATTTTGTTTTTATTTTCTATACACTGTATCGTGGCTGAGCGGTTCCACCCACTTCCGCCCGCCTCCTCCAGCAATGATTCGCCCACCCATCTCCCTCCTTATGCTCCCACTCACCAACGATCAGCACCACCGCTGTCCGATGCACTACCACCGCTGTCCGATGCATTGAGGGCCACAGAGTGGCCCTCTCTGCATCGGTAACTCTGCAAATCTATTTCTGCAGTGCCCCACTATTTTGAGCGAGATCGCGGCAGAGAGAAGACAAGGACTGCAGCAACGTACAGGGTACGTCACTGGTCCTTAACTGCATAACGACCAGCGTCATACAGGTTACGCCGCTGGTCTTTAAGGGGTTAAGATACATATAAATGAAACATTGTATTTACATGTATCCACATAGCTACTATAGGTTTAATAAGAAGTTTGTGTGTTTTATGTCTTTATTAGCAAGCTAGATCACAGACATGATGTATGCCTTCACTGGGAGTTTGATGGGTGTTCCATGGGAGTAACCTGTATTTTAATGGGGAAACATCTCTGTGATTGTGTAATATTCAAAACACTGCCCTCCATATTAGTGATACCTTTTCAACCATATCAGTGTCGCCAGTTTTTCAGTGGCAGAATTTCCAGTATGAGAAATACAATGTATATACAGTGAAACTAAGCTTACATGTGTATTATTTGAAGTGTTACTACACAGAAACCTTTTTTTATTTCAGTGAACACAGAGTCTATGTTGTATAGGAACACTTCAAATACAGCTGCCCCACACACCCCTGATTTCACAATATATCGCCAGACCTACAGACTACAAGACTGGCGAGGCCAGAAAGGTATTTTCTAGTGGGTGATAAAGAGAACAATGGAAAATGTACTTTGCTGTAACTCTCTGTCACATCCCCCTCCTGGGAGCATTATTTTAACCTTAAACTTAAAGGAATAGTCAAGTCAAAATTAAACTTTCATGATTCACATATAGCATGCAATTTTAAGAAACTTTCTAATTTACTCCTATTATCAATCACCTAGATTACGAGTTTTGCGTAGGCCTTAAAAAGCAGCGTTGAGAGGTCCCAACTCTGCTTTTTAACGCCCGCTGGTATTACGAGTCTGGCAGGTACAGGTGTTCCGCTCACTTTTTTTTCCGCGATTCGAGCATACCGCAAATCCCCTTACGTCAATTGCGTATCCTATATTTTCAATGGGATTTTCCTAACGCCGGTATTACGAGTCTTGGAAAAAGTGAGCGGTACACCCTCTCCGGTCAAGACTGGTACCACATTTAAAAGTCAGTAGTCAAGAGTTTTATGGGCTAACGCCGTAACATAAAACTCTTAACTAAAGTGCTAAAAAGTACACTAACACCCATAAACTACCTATTAACGCCTAAGCCGAGGCCCCCCCACATCGCAAACACTTAACTAAAATTTTTAAACCCCTAATCTGCCGACCGGACATCGCCGCCACTTTAATAAATATATTAACCCCTAAACTGCTGCACTCCCACCTCGCAAACACTAGTTAAATATTATTAACCCCTAATCTGCCGTCCCTAACATCGCCGACACCTACCTACAATTATTAACCCCTAATCTGCCACCCCCAACGTCGCCGCCACTATAATAAAGTTATTAACCCCTAAATCTAAGTCTAACCCTAACTTAAATATAATTTAAATACATCTAAATAAAATTAATAGTATTAAATAAATTATTCCTATTTAAAACTAAATACTTACCTATAAAATAAACCTTAAGATAGCTACAATATAACTAATAGTTACATTTTAGCTATCTCAGGGTTTATTTTTATTTTACAGGCAATTTTGTATTTATTTTAACTAGGTACAATAGTTATTAAATAGTTATTAACTATTTAATAACTTCCTAGTTAAAATAAATACAAATATACCTGTAAAATAAAACCTAACCTAAGTTACAATTACACCTAATACTACACTATAATTAAATTAATTCCCTAAATTAACTACAATTAATTACAATTAAATTAAATAAACTTAATTACGAAAAAAAAAACACTAAATTACAGAAAATAATAAAATAATTAAAAAAAAATAAAACTAATTACACCTAATCTAATCCCCCTAATAAAATAAAAAAGCCCCACAAAATAATAAAAATCCCTACCCTACACTAAATTACAAATAGCCCTTAAAAGGGCTTTTTGCAGGGCATTGCCCCAAAGTAATCAGCTCTTTTACCTGTAAAAAAAATACAATACCCCCTCCAACATTACAACCCACCACCCACACACCCAACCCTACTCTAAAACCCACCCAATCCCCCCTTAATAAAACCTAACACTACCCCCTTGAAGATCACCCTACCTTGAGATGTCTTCACCCAACCGGGCAGAAGTGGTCCTTCAGACGGTCCAAAGTCTTTATCCTATCCGGGCAGAAGAGGTCCTCCAGATGGCCAGAAGTCTTCATCCAGGCGGCATCTTCTATCTTTATCCATTTAGAGCAGAGCGGGTCCATCTTCAAGACATCCGACGCGGAGCATCCTCTTCATTCGACGGCGACTGGAACAATGACGGGTCCTTTAATGACATCATCCAAGATGGCGTCCCTTCAATTCCGATTGGCTGATAGAATTCTATCAGCCAATCGGAATTAAGGTAGAAAAAATCCTATTGGCTGATTGGATCAGCCAATAGGATTGAGCTTGCATACTATTGGCTGATTGGAACAGCCAATAGAATACAAGCTCAATCCTATTGGCTTATTGGACTGTTATTTTAATATACCTTTACCTCTATGATTGCATGTATCTAAGCCCCTGCAGATTGCCCCTCATCTCAGTGCTTTTTGCAATCTTGCATTTTAGCTAATCAGTGCTGGTTCTTGCATAACCATTATCATTCTCCACGGGAGTGTGCACAATGCTATCTACATGGCACATATGAACTAGCACTGTCTAGCTATTGTGCAAGATTTAAAAACCACTGAGATAAGGGGCGTCCTGCTGGGGCTTAGAAACAGGCAAACTTAGAGGTTACAAAGTATATTAATATAACAATTTTGGTTATGAAAAGCCAGAGAATGGATAGTAAGGACTCCTTTTTAAACAATTGAAAAATCAAGAAGACTGTCCCGCCACTATAATAAAGTTATTAACCCCTAAATCTAAGTCTAACCCTAACCCTAACACCCCCCTAACTTAAATATAATTTAAATACATCTAAATAAAATTAATAGTATTAAATAAATTATTCCTATTTAAAACTAAATACTTACCTATAAAATAAACCCTAAGCTAGCTACAATATAACTAATAGTTACATTTTAGCTATCTCAGGGTTTATTTTTATTTTACAGGCAACTTTGTTTTTATTTTAACTAGGTACAATAGTTAGTAAATAGTTATTAACTATTTAATAACTTCCTAGTTAAAATAAATACAAATATACCTGTAAAATAAAACCTAACCTAAGTTACAATTACACCTAACACTACCACTATAATTAAATTAATTCTCTAAATTAACTACAATTAATTACAATTAAATTAAATAAACTTAATTACGAAAAAACAAACAAACACTAAATTACAGAAAATAATAAAATTATTAAAAAAAATTTAAACTAATTACACCTAATCTAATCCACCTAATAAAATAAAAAAGCCCCCCAAAATAATAAAAATCCCTACCCTACACTAAATTACAAATAGCCCTTAAAATGGCTTTTTGCGGGGCATTGCCCCAAAGTAATTAGCTCTTTTACCTGTAAAAAAAAATACAATACCCCCCCAACATTACAACCCACCACCCACACACCCAACACTACTCTAAAAACAACCCAATCCCCCCTTAATAAAACCTAACACTACCCCCTTGAAGATCACCCTACCTTGAGACGTCTTCACCCAACCGGGCAGAAGTGGTCCTCCAGACGGTCCAAAGTCTTCATCCTATCCGGGCAGAAGAGGTCCTCCAGATGGCCAGAAGTCTTCATCCAGGCGGCATCTTCTATCTTCATCCATCCAGAGGAGAGCGGGTCCATCTTCAAGACATCCGACGCGGGGCATCCTCTTCATTCGACGGCGACTGGAACAATGACGGGTCCTTTAAATGACGTCATCCAAGATGGCGTCCCTTCAATTCCGATTGGCTGATAGAATTCTATCAGCCAATCAGTGGAGGCTACTCCATTGGAGCACACTCGCACGTGCCCCCCACAGGCCAGAGGAAAGAAAAAAGAAAACAGAAAAAAATATATAATTTTTCAATAGCCCCCTATTGAAAAAAAATATATTTTTTTTTACCCCCAGAATAAATTATTTTTTTAATAAATTATTATTATTTGTTGTGTCCTGCCTGGCCCCCTACTGTTTGAACAATCATACACACATCATGATCATCAGTGATCTGATCACACACCCAGCGTCCAGCCTGTACTGCTGTACTGTAGTAATCAATCCAGTCCCTAGGGCCTAAGCGCACGTGCGATAGAGAATCTATGGCACTGTGTCTGTGCGCATGCTAAATTTGGCTGCTGCGCAGCTCCCAGCCTCCTCATCCCCTTAGACGGCTGATCGCACACTTCAGCCTGTGCGAGGGGTGGGAGGCGTTAAGAGCTCAGCCCAGGCAGCAGCCAGTGACACAGCCCACAGGAGAAGAGCCGAGTCTGAGCGTCATCACTAACAGTCACGTGATGACGCTTGAGACGCTCCTCCCAGCTCAACGGCGCGAAATCTCATTGCGGAGATAGTCGTTGAGCTGAGAGGAGCTCAATTTGTGTTGTCTTATCTGAGTGACACTGTCTGCCCGCTCTGGCGATATTTTGAGTCTGACTCAACGATATATCATATAATACTTATTATCCAGCAATTGAATTATCCATCCCAGGATTCCCATCTCAGTTTCATCTGACTAGTGACTACTGACCTGAGGACTCAGTTACTTAGAGATTAGTTAGCGGCAGGCTTTCCCACACGTGTTTCCTTCTGTGAAGAAGAAGAAGAGTCTGGCTTGGAAAGATAAGGAAGCAGGGTGGAGAAGCAGGCTGCATCTTTGTAGAAAAAATCAGGTAATCGTTTATGCACTGCTGCTTTTTTACAGGGGCTGACTGGGCCAAGGGCAGGGGGCAGGGCATAGGGATTAAAGCAGGTCCGGTAGTAGTGTTTACTTTCACCTCCTTAGAAGTGTTACTTTTGGGGCCGTTCAGAGCAGGGAAGCTAACTGTCCTGTAAATAACCCAGATGTGATTCTTTCATGACCTCTGCTCAGTATCTCATTTCATGCAGGGTGCCTGACAGATAGTTACAGCCTCGAGTGTAAGCTATTCCCAGGGGAGGGAGGGAGTGTTAGTGTAACTGTTGTTTGTATTCTCTATTTCATACTCTGGGTTTCCCTCATCCTGAATTTAAATTACTACATCAGTACTTTGTATATTTCTGTTTTGCAGATGTTTTGCTTTGTGGCAAATACTGATATCTGATCATTGAATATGCATATCTTTCATATTTAGGATACAAGAAATGATTTGGCAAAATATGTATATCTATTTATATAAAAGCATTTTAAAAAGTGGCATTATGGCCAGTGACAAATGACACCCCTAATAGAAACCCATTTACTTATTCTAACTCCAGTTAAGTTTTCAATGGTTGATCTGTTCTGTATGGAAAATATTCTACTACAAAAACATTGACTGAGGGCAAAATGTAAAGGAATCTTAACACTGTCTATTTAAATAGCCCCCCCCCCCCTTTAAATAGCTTTTTTTAGGAGGAGGCTTGCAAACTGTGGATGGAAGGCACTTGTGTGTTTGCTAACACAGCATAAAATTTTATTATTGAATGAAACACTACAGATTCATTGGCCTTTCCTTTTAGAGGGACATAAAAGTGCAAACATTATATACAGTGTTATAACATTTTATTTTTGCACTGTTGTTTGCATATATAACTATGTTTAACCCTGCAAATCATTGCTTCTCTGAAGCAAACTTTAAAAATGTGTTTAACACATTTCCAAGGGTTAAACACAGTTATTTGCAAGCAATAGTGCTATAGTTAAATGTTCTAATCCATTTTTTTTTGCAATTTAATGTCCCTTTAATTACAGTGCACACATTAGTTACATGTTAAAAATAATATTTTCCCATCCCATATTTACAGTGGTCTCTTAAAATCCCAAACTACCAGATCACACTAAATCTAATCTAAATCTAGTTGTGAGAAATCAAGGCTGAGCTGTGTGTATATGTATGTATGTATGAATATATATATATATATATATATATATATATATAAATGTATGTACATATATATATATATATATATATATATATATACACACACACACATTAAAATGGGCGGGGCCATCTGAGGGGCGGGGCTAGTGCTCCCCCATCTTCAAAAGTCACCAGCCGCCACTGCAGCCAATCGGAATTAAGGTAGGGAAAAGCCATAGAATACAAGCTCAATCCTATTGGCTTATTGGACTGTTATTTTAATATACCTTTACCTCTATGATTGCATGTATCTAAGCCCCTGCAGATTGCCCCTTATCTCAGTGCTTTTTGCAATCTTGCATTTTAGCTAATCAGTGCTGGTTCTTGCATAACCATTATCATTCTCCACAGGAGTGTGCACAATGCTATCTACATGGCACATATGAACTAGCACTGTCTAGCTATTGTGCAAGATTTAAAAACCACTGAGATAAGGGGCGTCCTGCTGGGGCTTAGAAATAGGCAAGCTTAGAGGTTACAAAGTATATTAATATAACAATTTTGGTTATGCAAAGCCGGAGAATGTGTAGTAAGGACTCCTTTTTAAACAATTGAAAAATCAAGAAGACTGTCCCTTTAAGTTAAAAAATATTCTGTATGGGTGGGAAAACAATAGGCATCTTCAGGTATTTCAAATGAGAAAATAAATGTGAAGGAGCTATATGTTAATAATACACTCCAGTAGGTAAAATGAATAACTGTCATCACATTAAAAGGAAGAAAATCTTGTAGTTCACTGTCCCTTTAAATATACTCCTGTTAAAGGACCACTAAACACAGTAGAATAGCATAATCAATAAATTCATAACAAAGAGACAATGCAAAAAAAACATTTGTATTTCAAACGAGTAGTAGTTTTTTTTTTCTGACAAATGTTAAAGTTAGTTACATGTTCCTTCTTAATGCATCGTGTGACTGACATCTGACAATCATAAAATGCATATAAGTATATCCTGTGAATCTTGCACCTGCTCAGTAGGATACATACAGATTGTGCACATTTAGATAATGGAAGTGAATTGGAAAGCTGTTGTGTGCTCTATCTGAAACATGAAAGTTTAATTTTGGCTTGACTGTCCCTTTAAAGCCTGCATTACAGCAACTGATTAGCTCCTCTGTTTTCACCCACTAAGCCTTACTCTGTCCTATGCAGATATGCGTTTCCCAACTTACTTGAACACTATTTTGACAAGTTTGACAACATATATGCAGGGAAAGAAAGTTGATAAATCCTAACCAATAACTGAGCCACAACTTTAATTATGATGTTTGCTTTTGCTTAAAATGACACCAGTATTCCTCTAACTGTATACTGTACATTTTACCCAGAGTGAATTTGTTTCCTTCCTGCTGTGATACGGAAGCCATCAATTACAGTCATTGCATCACACATCAATTTTACAATGAGCTGACCCCAGAGAGATTCTATAATTATAGTGTTTCACACATCTATCTGTATGCTGATTGGGCCACTGGGAAAAACTGTTCCTGATATAATGGAACTATATACAGGTATCCATCACTAATACTTAAAGAGACAGTGTACACTAATTTTCATATAACTGCATGTAATAGACACTACTATAAAGAAGAATATACACAGATACTGATCTAAAAATCCAGTCTTTTAAAGACTTAGAAGCTCCCAGTTTAGCACTTGATGAGGTGAGACTGGGACACCCAGTGAAAGGGGCTGGGAAAGCAAGAAGAGCAGACACTCCCCCTCCTCTGCAAATTAAAAGACCCCTTAATCAAACAGGAGCAAGCAGGAATCTTTAGACATCAGTATACATCTGATACTTTGGGGCCTGGTTAGGAGTCTGAAAATCAACACAATGCTATTAAAAATTAAGCAAAACTATACATTGTTACAAAAACACTCCTAGATGGGCTATATAAATGGATCATCTACAAAACATTTATGCAAATAAAAGTCTAGTGTACAATGTACATAATGTAATAATGCAATCCAGAGCTAAGGTTTATCTAACTATTAGAGACCTTATGACAGAGTTTCCTATACTCAAAAGCTATGACAGAATGTAATTTTCTTTATTTAGTATTTGTTATTAATTAAGATTGAAAAGCCTGTATGGTAATTAGTTTTACTCACAAAGTAACTTTCACTTTAAAAGGGTTAATATATTTCACACAAAAAAAATAAAACAGTATCCTCATTCTCCTATCCCTTTTTCTATTCCATTTGTTTATTCATATGGAGCATAACTGATAGTGCAAGGTGTGCCAAGAAAAACGCACCATCTGATATTACAAGTGGATGATTAAATTTTTTAACCAAAGCATCGTTATGTTGCCAAAACGTGTTTAGCGTGCACATATTGTTAATGGATAAAGCAGAGTGAGCTATTAGCTTGATCACTGCGCTCATATTACAAATGGTGAATTAACCCCTTAACGACCAAGGACGTACGCCACACGTCCTCAAAAAAAATACAGTTAATGACCGAGGACGTGTGGCGTACGTCCTTGGTCTGGAAAGCAGCTGGAAGCGATCCTGCTCGCTTCCAGCTGCTTTCCGGTTATTGCAGTGATGCCTCGATATCGAGGCATCCTGCAATAACCCCCCTTGGCCATCCGATGCAGAGAGAGACACTCTGTGGCCCTCTCTGCACCGGACATCGGTGGCCAGTATCGTTGGTTGGTGGGAGCAAGTCTGGGAGGCGGGGTGGGCGGCCATCGGTGTGCCGGATGAAGGGGAGGGGGGCGGGACAGGCGGGGGCGCGCACGGGAGCGTGCGCGTGCACAGGGGGCGGCGGGTGGGCGCGTGCACGGGGTGGGAGCGGGAGGGAACCGCTACACTGCAGAAAAAAAAAAGTTAAGAAAAGTAAAAAAAAAAAACATTTAACAAAATAAATGATGATCTAAGGGTTCTGGAAGGGGTGGGGGGTTGGTCTGGGGGGGGGGGGGAGATACACTACAGAAAAGGGCTATGAAAAAACCAATAAACATACTTTTGTTACTAAACTGGGTACTCAAGATGGCGCCCATTAAGGCAGAGGGGGTGGGTTAGAAAGCTGTTTGGTGGGGGATCAGTGAGGTTGGGGGCTAAGGGGGGATCCTACACAGCAGCATATGTAAATATGCCACACACAAAAAGCGCCCAAATATAGCTTTTATTTTAGTACTGGCAGAGTTTCTGCCAGTACTTAAGATGGCGGGGACAATTGTGGGGTGGGGGAGGGAAGAGAGCTGTTTGGGAGGGATCAGGGGGTCTGATGTTTTAGGTGGGAGGCTGAGCTCCAAACTAAAGCTAAAATTAACCCTGCAAGCTCCCTACAAGCTACATAATTAACCCCATCACTGCTAGCCATAATACACGTGTGATGCGCAGCGGCATTTGGCGGCCTTCTGATTACCACAAAGCAACGCCAAAGACATATATGTCTGCTATTTCTGAATAAAGGGGATCCCAGAGAAGCATTTACAACCATTTGTGCCATAATTGAACAAGCTGTTTGTAAATGATTTCAGTGAGAAACCTAAAATTGTGAAAAATGTAACGTTTTTTTTAATTTGATCGCATTTGGCGGTGAAATGGTGGCATGAAATATACCAAAATGGGCCTTAATCAATACTTGGGGTTGTCTACTACACTATACTAAAGCTAAAATTGCCCCTAAAAGCTCCCTACATGCTCCCTAATTAACCCCTTCACTGCTGGGCATAATACACGTGTAGTGCGCAGTGGCATTTAGCAGCCTTCTAATTACCAAAAAGCAACGCCAAAGCCATATATGTCTGCTATTTCTGAGCAAAGGGGATCCCAGAGATTAATTTAAAATAATTTAAGCCATAATTGCACAAGCTGTTTGTAAATAATTTCAGTGACAAACCAAAAGTTTGTGAAAAAATTAGTGAAAAAGTGAAAAAATTTTTGTATTTAATCGCATTTGGCGGTGAAATGGTGGCATGAAATATACCAAAATGGGCCTAGATCAATACTTTGGGATGTCTACTAAAAAAAAATATATACATGTCAATGGATATTCAGAGATTCCTGAAAGATATTAGTGTTCTAATGTAACTAGCGCTAATTTTGAAAAAAAGTGGTTTGGAAATAGCAAAGTGCTACTTGTATTTATGGCCCTATAACTTATAAAAAAAGCAAAGAAGATGTAAACATTGGGTATTTCTAAACTCAGGACAAAATTTAGAAACTATTTAGCATGGGTGTTTTTTTTAGTGGTTGTAGATGTGTAACAGATTTTGGGGGTCAAAGTTAGAAAAAGTGTGTTTTTTTTCAATTTTTTCCTCATAATTTATAATTTTTTTTACAGTAAATTATAAGATATGATGAAAATAATGGTATTTTTAGAAAGTCCATTTAATGGCGAGAAAAACAGTATATAATATGTGTGGGTACAGTAAATGAGTAAGAGGAAAATTACAGCTAAACACAAACACCGCAGAAATGTAAAAATAGCCTTGGTCCCAAACGGACAAAAAATGGAACAGTGCTATGGTCATTAAGGGGTTAAAGGGACATGAAACCCAAGTCATTTTCATTATTCAGATAGAGCATGCTATTTAAATAACTTTCCAAGTTACTTCTATTATCTAATTTGTTTGGTTTTCTTTGTATCCCTTGTTGAAAAGTATACCTAGGTAGACTCAGAAGCTGCTGATTGGTGGCTGCCCATATATGCATTTTGCCATTGGCTTTGAGCTTACACTCTGTAGTGTATTGTTGTTTATTCAACAAGAATACCAAGAGAATGAAGCAAATTAGATAATAGAAGTAAACCATTATTCTTAATAGTATAATACAGAACTACATGAAGAACTCCACTACTTGTGATCCATTGATTAAACAATATTAAACTATCTGACATATTTAGATGTTAGCGTGCCCTAGAGTATCACTCAAAAGATATAAAATAATACTGTACTTGAAAACTTGAGAGCAAAAAGAGAAGCGCTATTGATTGTGCTCAAGCGATGTTAACACACAATTTCGCTAATATTTTTGCACTCCACTTGTAATCTAGGCCATAATGACCTACAGCCAATGTCCTGCAATGGATTATTAGGTTCTTAGTGCTAACATGGGAGAGTAAAAACCATAATTTACGCTTACCTGATAAATTTGTGTCTTTCATGGTGGTGAGATTCCATGATCCATTACTCCTGGGAATTACTCTTCCCTGCCACTAGGAGGAAGCAAAGATTCCCAAACTACAGGTTCCCTATAAAACCCTTTCACCTCAGTGGTAACTCAGTCTGACTGTATAGCCAAGCAAAAGAGGTAGGAAAGGAAAAAAGAGCAAAATAATAGGAGCAGGGGGGAAAAAAAATCTGCCCAAAACTGAATCAACACTAAAAACCAGGGTGGGGTCTTTTGGACTCTCACCACCACGAAATAAATAAATTAATCAGGTAAGTATAAATTATGTTTTCTTTCATACAGGTGATGAGAGTCCATGATCCATTACTGCTGGGAGCTGTGGGGTCCACGAGTAATGAAAAATAAGGGAGGGGTAAAAAGAACATCTTTTTACACAGTGAAACAAAATCCACAACCCAAATAGAACTCAAAGACAAAACGGGGTTATAAGCAATTCAAATAACTAATAGATGAAATCAAAATCCTGAGACAACTGCCTCAGAGGAAACAAAAAAAACCCATCAGAATGATAGAATTTAGTAAAAGGATGCAAAAAAGACCAATAAGCTACTTTGCAAAATTGGTCAACAGAAGCCTCATTCTAAAAAGCCCAAGAAGTGGAACCTGATAGAATGAACAAAAGTCCATCCAGGTGGAGGCTGACCCACCTACAAGAAAGCCTTATTGATCAAATGTATTAAAGGGACACTGTACTCAAAATTTTTCTTTCGTGATTCACATAGAGCATGCATTTTTAAGCAACTTTCTAATTTACTCCTATTATCAAATTTTCATTCTCTTGGTATGTTTATTTGAAAAGCAAGAATGTAAGTTTAGATGCCGACCCATTTTTGGTAAACAACCTGGGTTGTCCTTGCTGATTGGTCAGCACCAATAAACAAGTGCTGTCCATGGTCCTGAAGCAAGCATTTGCTGGCTCCTTAGCAGAGATGCCTTCTTTTTCAAATAAAGATAGCAAGAGAACAAATTAAAATTGATAATAGAAGTAAATTAGAAAGTTGCTTACAATTGCATGCTCTATCTGAATCATGAAAGATAAAATTTGGGTTCAGTGTCCCTTTAAGCAAGAAGTCACAGACACAACAGAAAATGTACTGCCCCTTTCTGGAACAGAAAAGTAAACAAACAAACTGAAAGATTGTCTGAAATGCTTATAATACTCAAGGCTCATACAACATGCAAAATATCAAGAAGCCTCTTAAAAAAATTCAAGGATTAAAGCATAAAGAAGAGACAACATTTTCCCAACACACAAACATAGGAAAAAAAGTCAAATACAATCCACAAAACTGCCTTATCCTAGTGAAAGATTAGTGAATCCTATGAAAGAGCAGACAACTCGGATACTCTTCTAGCAGAGGAGATAGCCAAAAGAATGCAAAACCTTACAGCAAAGAGAAATTGGCTTAAAGGGACACTGAACCCCAAATTTTTCTTTCATGATTCAGATAGAGCATGCAATTTTAAGCAACTTTTTAATTTACTCCTATTATCATTTTTTTCTTTGTTCTTTTGCTATCTTTATTTGAAAAAGAAGGCATCTAAGTTAAGAAGCCAGACAATGTTTGGTTCAGACCCTGGACAGCACTTGTTTATTGGTGGGTGAATGTATCCACCAATCAGCAAGAACAACCCAGGTTGTTCAACAAAAATGGGCCGGCATCTAAATTTACATTCTTTCTTTTCAAATAAAGATACCAGGAGAATGAAGAACATTTGATAATATGAGTAAATTAGAAAGTTGCTTAAAACTGCATGTTCTATCTGAATCACGAAACAAAACATTTGGGTTAAGTGTCACTTTAAGAACAGGAGAAATTTGAACCAAAGCTTAGAGCAAAAACCATAAATGTCAGAATTATTGAAAATCTTTTAGGGGAACAAAACTGAAAAAACAGAAATACCTGACCGTTCAAATAGCTGCCATTTAAATACTTATCTAATTCTAAACCATCCTGCAAAAGTCCCATACCTTATGATAAACATTCCTAGGCTTGCAGGCCTATATCAAAGTCTCAATAACAGAATAAGAGAAACCTCTCTGTGTGAGAAATAACTGTTCAATCTCCATACAATTAAACATAGAGATGATGGAAAAAATGGACCATAAGACAGAAAGCCCGGACTCTGAGTAAAAGATCAAGGACGGCAACTGGATATCTGTACCAGATCTGCATACCAGACCCTTCAAGGCCAAACCAAAGCAATCAGGAAGCCAGCCTGATCTTGTTAATCACTTTTGGAAGGAGGAGAGAAAAACATAAGCCAGTAAAAATGCCATGGAGATACCAGAGTATCCACTGTGAAGTATATAGTTCAATTGAAAGATCATTAGATCTATCTCTGGGAGACCCCAAAAATCCACTATCTAATAGAAAACATCCAGATAAAGAAACCACTCCCCTGGATGCAGTGACTGTTTCCCGGTTGTTCACTCCTTGAATATAAACTGCAGAAATCAAGCAACAATTGGCTTCTGCCCAGGAATGAATTTAAGTCACTTCCTTCATAGCTAGGGAACTACACTGCAAAAAAATGATCTGTCTGAAAATGGAGATAGCATTCCCTTTTCAACAGGAGTTCTAAAACATTAATCAAGTGAAAGCCTCCGGTGCTCTAACATCTTTCTCTATAGACTTCTATGGGGCACACTTCAAAACCTTGTTCTGGCATTTGCTCAAGTGCTAAACAGAAGGTGCGCTAACCAATTATTTATATTGATCTATAGTCTTGTTTACTTCCTCATAGAATTTAATTAGATTGGTTTGACATAATTGGTCCCCTTAAACTAAACATAAGGAGAATATAACCATATGCACTAAACATTTATTCTTTATTCTGCCTGTTTGTGCTATGATATACCTTGGAAAATTGTACTTTTTCTAATCTAACCCTGTTGTGGATACACAATTCATTGGTTAGTTCAGAGCACAATCTCATTTACAGATATCCCTAATTAGCCACAGCAAAGGAGACTGGGAACATGAATTCCACCAGGCTTTTCAAGGGGTATATCTCTGAAATGCATATGATTTGCAAAACCTTTTAATAATACTAAGAAACTGACAGTGTTAAATTATTGTAAAACATTTATTTTTACTGTTGTACATATTGCTGATATGTGCTATGCAACACATTTGACACTCTGGAAAAAAACAGTACTATTCTATAAATCTATCAGTTATCTTGTAGGGTAACAATAGACTATTTTGGGACTGTTTATGGAGTTTCAGTATTCTCTTATGATAAATATCGGAAAAGCTCCTAGGGAACATTTTCTGGAATCCTGACCTCATAAATGAGGTGTTTGTTTATTTGGTCTGACTGACACCACTAATCCTAAAACTAAGATGGCTCTCATTTGCTGGGTCCTTAGATCCACATCAAGAGATCCTGTTACTTAGCAACCGTTATGAATGAAAGCAAGTGTTTGTGATGCAACCCCTCAGTTGCTTAAAAGCAGCTTATTATTGACATTTCTTATTTAGATATAATTAGAAAAAGATAATGATGGCAATTATTCTCCTCCTCAGCTGGTATACAACAATGTTTAAAATATATTCTTATGATTATTATGTATAGAAAACAAAGTAATGGTGTAGCTCATTAAGTTTAGAGCTCATGAAAAATAGTTGTAATAGTCAGGAAAAAGGTGAAGTTGCTTCTAAAGAGATGGACAATTTGAAGAAAAAATCAAAACTTAGGAGTGAAAAGTGCAGTTTTAAGAACGTGGACTCTGGCACCCAGAATTTTTCAAGTTCTGAGTAGGGATGGGCGAATGTTTTGCAACATTCAAAAATTGAAACAAATTTTAACACATTCGTTCGCTTCGAATTTTGAATATTTGCACAACATTCTAGCATTCGTTTTATGTAATAGTATTTCTAATGCTTTCTTTAAATGTAATATTCAATTCAAATTTTCTAATAATGCGATTCAAATTATGCAATATTCAAATTTAAAAATTTGAATCTATACATTTGTATTAGTATTTCTAGTGCTTTCTTTAAATGTAATACTCAGATTATGCAATATTCGAAATAGAAACATTCAAATTGATATATTTGTATCTATCATGTATCAATTAATTAAATTCCCTACCACATGAACTATTGAACTTCTGAATAGTATTTGTTAAATTTAATGTTACATTCAAAATCTCAAATGTAAATATTTGATTTTTATTATGAACATTCGAAAACAAAATTTGCATTTGATTACCACATTTTAATGGATTTTCATTCTTATCAACATTCGGTTTTCCAAAACTAATGTCCACAGGACCAGGACCGTTTCTAGGGGCGGACGAAGCGGGAAGCAGCCCGGGGCGCAAGGAGAGGTGTAATAATTGCACATGCAGGGGCGCACTAAGGTGGGTGTAGTGGGCTCAGCCCACAGTGACAAGTGGCAGGCAAGGCAGCGATGGCAAAAAACTCAGCAGCAGACAGACACCTGAGCATAGTCATTTGCAAATTGTCAAACATGCTGCTGCTAATGAATCACCATTGTTGCCTGCCTAATTAACTCCCACCTCCAGCGTGTGATTATTCATCAGATCACCATAAGTAGCCTCCACCCTTTTGACCTCCCTCTTCTTTCCCACGAGTAGACTCTTCTGGGAAGAAGGGTCCTGCTAATGGGCTATACCGATGTCCTGTCAGATAGAATAAGGCAGCTACTGGGCAAATGCCTTAGCTCCGCCCACCTACACACATCAACTAGTAAGGTAAGATTGTGCCGTGTTATGTATGGGGTAAAAACGTTTCTGCACCTCCACTTTGAAAAACTGGTCTTTATTATTTATAAACATTCTAGAGCAGGGGACTGTCTAGCTGTAATATGCCAACCCCACATCTAAGCTTGGGGGAAAAAGTTAACTGTGTGCCAGCTCTCATAGAGCTTTCACTTTTCCAGCCTCAGCTGAGCTGATTAGTTTATTAATAATCTCTGATTCCTCACTGAGCAAAAATCTCCCCAGACTGTCATTATGTTCAGTGCTGCTGACCGGCAGAGAACAAACAATTGAGAACCTAAGATTTATCTGGAGTTCCCTCCCATGTGTGTAAGGTATGTGAGTTACTTTTTTCTTCTGCTACATCTTCTACACACTCATTACTACAATTACTGCTTTAAAAAGGTTGAAGGTTGTAAGCAGGGCAATACAATCTCTCTCACCTTTGCTGTTTTTTGTCTCTGAGCACTTTTTTTAAAAAAACTATTTCACTGCCAGAGGGCATAAGGCTTAGAGGGTCCATTTACCTTCCCTGACCTGACCCTTATACCAGTACCATAGGGCACACTTATCCCAATCCTCACTCCCCCCAAAATACCTGAAATAAAACACAACACCAATATTGGCAATAAAAATGGAAAGGTCATGTTTATTCATACTAATTTTGATATTGTAGCCAAAATCAGATAAGAGAGCCAGAAATCAATTCCTGCAATTTCAACACCACAAATCAACATAATGCCCAAGCATTTCAATTGAACATGGGCCCACGCTTTCCGGGGGGGATGACCACAACCCCCCCCCCCCCCACTGTGGCGAGGCCCGAGGAATTGCCAGAGATAACCCGCTGCACAATCTGCCCAGCAGCTAGACCACCGGATCACGGCCCCAAGCCGAGTGTGCAGCGGGATCCTCCCATGCCCTCGATGCCCCTCCCACTTGCCAGGCCCATTTTCACAGATTTTCGCAACTTATAATCTTTCCGCTGCTATAGCTGCCATATTCTTAAACACCTCTGGTTAGCATAGACTGATTTGCATCACCCGCTTAACCTCAGCTGCAGCCAGTCCTTCTCCTTAAGGGAAACACAGGTGGTCTTATAAAGATCCAACCAATTGGTCAGCATCCTGCCCATATCCGTGTTTGCTTGCTCTCTTCCCTCTTTGTGTGACCTCTCCGATTGCGATTCATTCTCTCCTATTGATCCTAATGCAGGGTGGGAGGGGGGAAACAAGAAAAACTGTTAATGTGCTTCACTTCCTGTTACTCTGCCTTATAATACCTGCCCCTTAAGTGCCGCCCCCTTTCTCCTGACCCACCTTACCTTTGTTCCCTGTTCCTCCCTCCCCCTACCTTCCTATCTCCTAAGCCAGCCTCCTCCCCCTCTCCTAAATCTCTAATTAACCCATTCATGTCCATTATAGGAGCCCCCAGCCTTAGGTCTGCTCCTGTCATATGCACTCCTTCTGCTCTTTATAAGGCTTAGAGGGTCCATTTACCTTCCCTGACCCGACCCTTATACCAGTACCATAAGAGCACACTTATCCCGATCCTCACTCCCCCCAAAATACCTGAAATAAATACACAACACCAATATTGCCAATAAAAATTGGAAATTTCACGTTCATTCCTACTGATTTTGCTATTGTAGCCAAAATCAGATAAGAGAGCCATAAATCAATTCCTGTAATTTCAACACCACAAATAACATAATGCCCAAGCATTTCAATTGAACATGGGCCCACACTTTCCGGGGGGGGGGTGTGAGCACAACCGCCCCCCCCCCCCGTGGCGAGGCCCGATGAATTGCCAGGGAGAACCCGCTGCACAATCTGCCCAGCAGCTAGACCACCGGATCACGGCCCCAAGCCAAGTGTGCAGCAGGATCCTCCAGCGTCCTCGATGCCCCCCGCCCACGTGCCAGGCTCATTTTCACCGCCATCAAAAGGCTCCCTTTCCGCCACCCAACCTAGTGACCTTTCCTTACCTTAGCCAGTTCCGCCACCATCATCCTTATGTCCTCCAGAAACTGATCATTCCTGACCTCATTGAGGTGTACTCCGTCGGGCCAAAATAGCTCTTCTCTTTTAGCTGCGATCAGCAGATGCTCCAGCACCCTGCCTCCTGTCTCCCTTACTATCTTCACAGCCACCTGGTTAACTCTTCTACGCGACCTATATCCTGCCCTCTGCGTATCAGTGTTGCGCCAGTGTATCCTAGATATTACATTGGACCATATAAATCGCACCTGCGGCCAAGCCACCTTTAGCCAGCTAATTACTTCCTTTATCTTATCTTCCAGTTCCTTTAAGGGAATTGTGCCTATGTCGTTGCCTCCCAAGTGTATTATCAGCGCATCTGGGGGGCCCCACCTTCTTCTCGCCTGCTGTATGGTCGCGACTAACTCGTCCCAGCGCATACCCCTCTTCCCTAGCCATTTTATGCTTGCTTTCCTGTGGGAAAAACCTAGGTGCGACCCTAAACCTGCTGCCATTGCCCTTGCACGAACCCAATGCACATACGAATGACCCATCACCCATAACCGCAACGCTCTGCCTGTAATGAAAAAACAAATATTCAATGAACCTTAAAAAATCAATCCAAAACCAGTCATAACGAACATCCCAAAGCTTTATACTGAAAAAACTGTGTCTTTCTCGTTCATTCCCCTTTAAGTCTAATGTACGATCTGAATGCCTGGGATTTCCACCTCCCCAAATTTTTTATCCTTTCTTCTGAACACCCTTTCTCAGCCGTGCTAGTCGCGGTCCCTATTCGAACGGAATGCGGCGCAAACCGTAGGTGATCCCATCCCAGCCTTTTTGTAACCATTTCTAACACCTTTGTCAGATTGGACCCGTCCATGTGTCTTAAGAATAGCCTACCCTCCTCACGTTTTGTTCTTAACATCTCTTTTACCCTTTCCACAGGGCATGTGCTGCTCCCTGTCTCCCTCATCGACACCCACGCCCCTTTTCCATTTCTGTCTGTTTTTGATTTCCTTAGCAGCACCATTATGTTATCCCCGTATACCCTTACGTCTGCGTTTTCCACTCCATTTTCGGCATCCGCCTTACTTGTTGCTACTAATTCCCCTATCCTAAATGCTCCCGAGAATGCCATAACAAATGCTGCCTTAAACAACCTAGCTTCCTCCCTACCTCTGCACACCACTTCCAATACCGTTATCATTCGTTCCAACCTTTCCTCTGTGATTGGCTCCCTGTCATCTGATTTTTTAACCTCGCCCACCTGCCATGCTCTTTACACCTTTCTGACTACAAATGATTTTGTCATGTCCTCCATGCCTCTTAATTTTGAAAAGAAAGATACCCCTGCTAACGCAATGCCAACCTGACCTTTTTTCATGCCCTTCGTCTTAAGGACCATAGCCATTCCAAGAACCTACTTTGCTCTCCTCTATCGCATCACCCTTAAATCGTAACCATTGCTTCCAATAGGTATCGTATGCCCTCCAAGTTCTTGGGGTCAAAGATTTTTCAACCAGTTTCCTTATACCTTCTATGCGTTCCCAATCTGCCAAAGAAAAATGGGGCAGCATTCACCTTTTTTTCTAGCGGCGGACGCAGCACTCCTAAATACCTTCCAATTAAACCTAGACAGAGCGTCGGCTACTACATTTTTATATCCTGAAATGTGTTTTGCTTTAAAACAGATGTTCAACTGCAAGCATTTCAGCACCAGGTATCGCAAATACTTTATTACTGGCATTGAAGATGCCGAAAGGTTGTTGATCACATCCACTACTCCCTGATTATCCGACCAAAACGTAATACTTTTGTTTGCCAATAAATCGCCCCACAGCTCTACTGCTACCACGATGGGGAATAATTCTAGCAACGCCATGTTCCTCACCCATCCACTCCTTTCCCAATCTGCTGGCCACTTGCCCGCGCACCATCTACCCTGTAAGTATGCGCCGAAAACTGCTCTCCCTGCCGCGTCTGTGTAAAGCTCTAATTAATTCGCTGCTGCTAATCTTGGCCATATTCTGATCCCATTAAACTCTGTTAGAAATGTATCCCACACCCTCATATCCTCCCTCATCGCTCCTGTCAATCTAATCATGTGCTCTGGTTTTTTTACCCCTGCTGTTCCCAATTCCAATCTTCTCTTGAAGATTCTCCCTACTGGTATGACCCTGCACGCAAAATTAAGCACTCCCAGCAACTTCTGCATCTCCCTTAATGTCACCTTTTTCCGCCCCAGCATTCCCTTTATCAGCTGTCGTGCCTTCTCTATTTTTTCTTCTGGCAGTTTGCATTGCTCTTTAACTGTATCGATAGTTATGCCTAAAAATGACAATCGTTGGCTGGGCCCCTCTGATTTTTCAGCTGCTACTGGGACTCCTAGCTCCTCTAGCATATTAAGTAATGACTTCTTCAGCCCTGCACATGCGCCGTCTCTTGCTGCGCCCACTACCATGAAATTGACCAAATAATGTATGATTCTATCTGAGCCCGTTCTCATTGCCAACAACCAGTGCAGAAATGTGCTAAATTTCTCAAATATGGAGCATGATACCGAGCAGCCCATTGGCAAACATTTTCTCTACATAAAATTTTTTTGTTAAATCTACACCCCATTAGAAACTGCGTGGATTTAATGGTAACAGCCTAAACGTGGACTCTATGTCTACCTTCGCCATTAATGCACCCTTCCCTACTTCTTTTACCATGCGTACTGCTGAATCAAACGATTGGTACTGCACTGACGCGTCTGCCCTGTCAATTGCATTGTTAACTGACTTCCCTCTCGGATATGACAAGTGTTGTATCATGCAGAATTTTCCTTTTTCTTTCTTAGGTACCACGCCCAGGGGTGATATGACTAATCCGTGTATAGGTATTTCCGTAAATGGTCCCGCCATCCTCCCCAATTTTACCTCTTTTTCTAATTTTTCCTGCAGTACCGCCGGGTACTCTGTTGCAGATTTTAAATTCCTAAACTTTTCTGCCCCACGCACCTCAGTTTTCACTGGCACTACAAATCCCTCTGTTAAACCCTTTGTCAGCAGTGCCCTATTATCTTCCTTGTTGTAGTCTACTTTTTCTTTTAGTAACCTATCTACCCTCAATGGTGTTCTGGCCATTCCCCATTGCTCCCCCGATACCGTTTCCCCCCTGGCCACGAAAAAGCTGCTTGTTAGCCCCTATATTACTCCTTCTACAATTCGTCCCCGCATGGAAACCCCCACAATATCTGCATATGTGTCTGAATTTACACCCATTACCCCTATCGCATCGCTTCTCATTGTATGTCCAGCATTCCTTCCCTTCCGTTCTCCCTAATCTTCCTAGTGTTAATGCTACTGGCCTCTGCGCCGTGCTGTCTGCTGGCTTTATCAAACGCGTCCACATGTCTAGTATTTTAATTCCAAACTCTTTCCTTCCCTTGTCCCCCAACTGCAGGTTCCCCCTTCTAAATTCACCATCGTAGTCTTTTCATCCCAAACGCCCGTATGTTGTGTAGCATTCCGCTATCAAGTGTATATATCTTAAGATTCCCTTTACATTCCCCGGATTGCCAGATAGAAAACATTCTGCATATATTACCATCCCTTTTACCCACTCTGAGAATGACTGCTTCAATTTCTTCACCTTCCCCTCCTCACTTCTAGATTTTAAAGCCACTGCTTCCCTCGTAATTTCAAACACATCTACGTATTTTCCTTTTTGTGTTTTCATTACAATTTTATCTTTTAAATGAGTTGTCAACGGCATTAGTTTTGTCCCTGTGACCTTGTCATCTGCGTTAAATTCCCCTTCGCTATCCCCCCCACATGCCGTGGTTTCGCTCTCCCCCCTTTTACCTTGGTTTGCGTATATTTTCTTTACAAATTTTAAAATTCTCCTATTACCTTCGCCCTGGATTCTTTCATCATCCGAATTCCATTTGGATGAACTGTCTGACCCTAGATCTCTGCAGTACATTATTTTCTTACCTTGTTTCGGTTGCGCATTCTGTTCACCCTCCTTGTCCCCGCCTCCTTCTGTGTTCCACTCTCCTCTGTCGTTTTTTCCCTTGGGATCTACATCCCTTCCCCTTCCACTCGTTGAGCACCTTGTTGTGCTGCTCTCCATTTCCCTCTGCAATGGATTCAAATTAGTATTATTATTTTTGTATTTTCTGTTTCCTCCTGATTCCTCCCCTGATCCCCCTCCCCGCGCCTCTCATTTTTCCCCTCCTTGTCTCCGCTTCTCAAACCTTCCCTTCTTTGATCCACCTCTACCATGATGTAAGTATTGCCCTCTACGTCCCTTAACGTCCTAGGCTTGCCTCTTTCTTTTTTTTCTGTTCTATATATTTTTTGTGTCCTCTGGTTGTTCTGCCCGCTGTTGTATATCTCTACCCACCTCCGCTTCCCTTCCTCCTCGCTCCCAGACATACTCCCAAGTCTTGCCTCTCTAGCCCTGACGCACTCTGCCTGCTCATGTGCTTTTTTCACCCCTGTGCCTGTCTTCCTAACTTCCTTGTTCCTGTTGCCTGCTGTGTTAGGCCCACCGGGACCCCCACACCTACCCTCTTTACTCTGTATCCCATAGCTCTTATCGCTCACCTCGGTGACCTTGTTATAAGTTAACCCTTTTCCCTCCACATAAACATCCCTCCCAACGCTACTAGCCAATAGCTGATATCCCTGCTGATTGCTTGCTATGCTGCGCCCCTGCTGCCTGAGCGCATGCCCCCCTCCCCCCTCCCGGGTATTCCATTATGGCGTCGCTCTGTCTCCCTTGCTATGGGGACTTACAGATGGCTGCCGAACTCACGCATGGTACCCCGCCCCGCTATCACTGCCTGGACTCTAAGATGGCCGCCTAGTTATCACGGGATTTCCCGCGCAGCTCCGCCCTGCCATATCGCGCCCGACTCGCTGATCTGGGGAACATGGCCCTCTACTACCACCCGCGCCCTCGTTAACTATATACTGCTGTCTGCTGTTGCCTGGGACCTGGCCGGGTGGGATGGCTTGAAGGGACCTACTTGCCCTTAATATTGCGGGAATGTCTGCACCCTCGTCAGAATCAGTAAATAATGGAGGGTCGCTGACGAGGTCACATTGGGGGCTTACCTTGTCTATTATGGGTTCCATCTCCCTGCAACCCGCCCTTGCACTTACCTTAGCGACTCTGTCCCCAAACGCTGGCATCACCTGCTCCAACTGCCCAGCCAAAGGTACTGTTCCCCTCTCCTCTCCTGCCCTCGATCTCTCCGCTTCCTTCTTCTCTTTCTCTAGCCTCTTCAGCTTCCTCTGGGCCTGGACTGCCCTGGTCCACCAGATTGTGTCATCCCCATTTAAGAATTTCTTCGGTATCCTGTGATTTCTGGTCAACATCGCTCTGTTCCATAAAAACTTCCTCCTGCAAAACAAGAAAAAATGTCCCCAGTATATTTTCCTTCTGTGTATTTGTATGCCTCTGTACATGAGTATTTTTTTTTTTTTTATCAGTGTCTGTATCTGTGTATTTGTGTGCGATTGTTTGCAAGTGTATGTATGTTTGCTAATGGGTGTCTGTGTTTGTTCACAAGTGTATGGATTTAGGTTTATGGCTGTCTGTGTGTATTTTGTGTATATATGTTTGTACACATGTCTATATGTGTGTTTATGTGGGTGCCTATCAGTGTATATGTATATTTATTTTGCATGTGTTTTGCACAAATGTATATGTTGGTGTTTATCAGTGTCAGTATTTGTGTGTATTTGTGTGTATGCATGTGTATTTTGTGTATGTTGATGCAAATATATATATTTGCGTTTTATATGTGTCTGTATCTGTGTTGAAATGTGTATTTTGTGTGTATGTATTTATAGATGTATTTGTGTGTGTGTGTTATATGTGTGTATTTTGTGTGTATGTATTTATAGGTGTATTTGTGTGTGTTTGTTATATGTGTGTATTTTGTGTGTATGTATTTATAGGTGTATTTTTGAGTGTGTTATATGTGTGTATTTTGTGTGTATGTATTTATAGGTGTATTTGTGTGTGTGTTATATGTGTGTATTTTGTGTGTATGTATTTATAGGTGTATTTGTGTGTGTTTGTTATATGTGTGTATTTTGTGTCTATGTATTTATAGGTGTATTTTTGAGTGTGTTATATGTGTGTATTTTGTGTGTATGTATTTATAGGTGTATTTGTGTGTGTGTTATATGTGTGTATTTTGTGTGTATGTATTTATAGGTGTATTTTTGTGTGTGTCATATGTGTGTATTTTGTGTGTATGTATTTATATGTGTATTTTTGTGTGTGTTATATGTGTGTATTTATAGGTGTATTTATGTTTGTGTTATATGTGTGTATTTTGTGTACAATGCATGCATGTGTCTTTATCTGTGTGTATGTATTTGTGTTTATGGGTGCCTGTGTGTTATATATGCATTTTGTGTGTGTGTGTTCTTGAGGGTCTGTAGCTGTGTGTTTCTATATATGTGTGTTTTTTTTGTATCACTGTCTATTCTTTATAACCTTTTCGCCACTATATTCCCCTCAGAAAATGTCCACTCTAGAACCAGCCTTGAGCCTTGCAGCACATTTTACATTTTATTTATTTATTTACCCATGAACAGGCTGTAACCCTATACACTCCACAGGATTCTAGAGAGAGTAGGGTGGAGGTAGCATGATGTGTGATTGTCAGACAGGAGGCCAGAGAGAAAATTAAAGGGGCATAAAACCCAACAATTTTCTTTCATAAATCAGAGCATACAATTATAAACAACTTTCCAGTTTACTTCTATTATCTAATTTGTTTCATTTTCTTGGAGGTAGCTACTGATTGGTGGCTGAACATGTATGCCCATTTTCATTGGCTTACAAATGTGTTCTGTTAGCTCCCAGGAGAGCATTGCTGCTGCTTCAATAAAAGATACCAAGAGAATGAAACAAAAGTGATAACAGAAGTAAACTGGAAAGTTGTTTAAAAATGTTATTAATCTATCTGAATCATGACAGAAAAAATGTTGGGTTTCATGTCCCTTTAACTACTCTAAAGTGAGCATAGGCAGCTGGGCTTTGCTAGGTGTGTAACTTATCTTACATGGTGACCATAATGTGTGCTGCATGCATAGGTGCACGAATATGCTCCCAGCCTCACCCCTCCTCACCTATGACCAGCTAACTGTATCATACCTCCCAACATTTAAAAATTCAAAAGAGGGACACCCCCCCCCCCAGTCATAGATTTTAATAATCTTAGGCAGCAAATCAAGCACAAGCTCAAACCACTGGTATGACTATGTATTTAATTATCCTTTGCAAAGACATTGCTAAATATTTTTATCTTAATTGGACATTTAATAATAAATTATTTAAAACTGCTCTCTGCATTCCCCATTAATATTCTAAATTCTGGCCTTTAAAGTCAGCAAAAATGCACAGTAGCACACTACATATCATACACTTACACATGCAGATACACACACACTACATAGCATACACTTATACATGCAGATACACACATACTACATAGCATACACTTATACATGCAGATACACACACACTACATAGCATACATTTATACATGCAGATACACACACACTACATAGCATACACTTACACATGCAGATACACACACACTACATAGCATACACTTATACATGCAGATACACACACACTACATAGCATACATTTATACATACAGATACACACACACTACATAGCATACACTTATACATGCAGATACACACACACTACATAGTATACACTTATACATGCAGATACACACACACACTACATAGCATACACTTACACATGCAGATACACACACACTTCATAGCATACACTTATACATGTAGATAAACACACACACTACATAGCATACACTTATACATGCAGATACACACACACTACATAGCATACATTTATACATGCAGATACACACACACTACATAGCATACACTTACACATGCAGATACACACACACTACATAGCATACACTTATACATGCAGATACACACACACTACATAGCATACATTTATACATACAGATACACACACACTACATAGCATACACTTATACATGCAGATACACACACACTACATAGTATACACTTATACATGCAGATACACACACACACTACATAGCATACACTTACACATGCAGATACACACACACTACATAGCATACACTTATACATGTAGATACACACACACTACATAGCATACACTTATACATGCAGATGCACACACACATTACATAGCATACACTTATACAGGCAGCACACACTTATACATGCAGATACACAGACACTACATAGTATACACTTATACATGCAGACACACACACACACTACATAGCATAAACTTATACATACAGATACACACACACAGTTATGGATACAGACAGACACACACACACTACATTATATATGGGTATCTGTAACTCATTGTATGGGGTCCTGGGGTTGGCAAGCACATTAGCTGGCAGTCTGCGGCTGCCACTGTTCGTTACCCTGGTATTAGCACTGCTCATTGTATAAAACTGAAGGCATGCTAGTATTATCACCAGGGGTTAGACATCATCACTACCAGAGGTAGGTTAGAGAGGTCACCATTACCCGTGGTCAGAGTGTATACAGCCTTCTTACTCCTGCTTAACCCACACACCATTCCTTTTCCACAGGGAAACAGGTATCTAACCCTGTGAAAGCAAAGCCAGCTGCTTCTTAGTATGGGCCCAACAGAATTTAAAAAAAAATATATATATTTTTTTTTTAATGCCTGGGGCAAATCGGGACAGATGGCTAGCAACTCGGGACAGAGGGACAGACCCCTAAAATCGGGACTGTCCCGCGAAAATCGGAACAGTTGGGGGGTATGCGTATTACCCTTTCTCTTCTTAGAAGGTAGTCCTGTAGCTTGGATCACTCTTTTTTTAAGCCTCAACTTTTTTTTAACCCTTTACTGGCACACTAACATACACACACATACATACAGTAAATGCACATACATAGCTACACAACAATATTCATAAATACAAATACACACAGTTGCACATTCACACCCATAACTTTTAAAGACTCTCATTTTTTAAGATTTTTTCTTCTTCATTTTTTTAGGTTTAAGCAGATCGTTTGATAACATTGGCCACTAATCTGCATATGCATGGACCCACAAACAAGATAGCCCAAGCCTGGACTGACCACAGGGCATAAAGGGCAAATGTCAGTGGGCCGGGCTCTTATGTGAGCCTTGCTGCTATATACCACCCTCTCTTAATAAGGGTAACAATACAAAAGCGGTTACAATCTGCCTATTTTGTAAAGCAGAAAGTAAAGTTTTGTCTGGCTATTAAGCAGAGGTGCTGTAGGATGAGAGATCTGGTGCATTATGGGTACCTAACTGACACAGGTCTAAGTGATGTGGGCTGCTCCACCTTTAAAAGCAATTTTTGGTCCCAGTCCAGTCCTGGACCTGCCCATGCCTTTTTAATTACAATTGTATGTCTACTGTATACCAACAGTGGAGAAATATATATAGATATTAATACCAATGTAAAAACACTATCCAATTGCCTCACACATGGACGATGTTTATCCAATTAAAGCATTTCATTTTTTGTGATTGACAGCTGTAAAAAAAATAGATAATAAAAAAATATCTGATCCGATTAGAGAATATTGGAAAGATTGGCATCAACCCCTATTTGTTTAACCCCCACAAAAGGGATAAACATAAGTAAAGTCATGCTAAGGAGGCACAAGCGTTACAGTTGTTGCAAGTAGCTACCAACTACTTGTGGTTTCCTGCTTGTTAGCTGCAATGCCTGTGGCTTTAGAGTGAGATTTAACCCCTTTGTGGGGAGGCTTGCACAAAGCTAGGATCATTAAGGCAAAAATAGCATGCTCTTATGATTAAACACAAACAACAACCTTTAAACTCTCTTTTCCTAAGCTAAATACCTTACAGCATTGTTTCTCAACCGCGGTCCTCAAGTACCCCCAACAGGCCAGGTTTTCATTATAGCTGAACCAGTGCACAGGTGACATAATCAGAGAGCAGGTTAGTACCCATGGTGTTTCTAATCAGCTGATTACTTCACCTGTGCACTGGTTCAGCTATAATGAAAACCTGGCCTGTTGGGGCTCCTTGAGGACCGCAGTTGAGAAACACAGCCCATTTGGGGTCCTATTATAAATAAGCAGGCTGCAGTCTAATTAGGGTGAATTACAAAAAACAGCACAGCTGGACTAAATATCAGTTAATAACATCATCACCTAGATTACGAGTTTTGCGTTATGGTTTTAACGCTGTAAAAATGGACATTTCAGCATAAGAACCATAACGCAGCCAAACTGGGAAATGGGTAATAAAGGGATGATCTATCTTTTAAAACAATAAAAATTGTGGTGTAGACTGCCCCTTTAAAATAAATAAAAACTTACCTGTGAAATTTAAAAAAAAATTAAGTTTAAACTAACAATTAACCTAACATAACTATTAGACTAAAAATAAAATAGCTACATATTAAATAAACTAAATTACACATTAAAAAACTAACACTACTAAAAAAATGTCATTCTAAAATTACAAAAAATAACAAACACTAAATTACAAAAAATAACAAGCACTTAATTACAAAAAATAACAAACACTAAATTTACAAAAAATTACAAACAAAATTATCCAAAATAAAAACAATTACACCTAATCTAATAGCCCTATAAAAATCAAAAGCCCCCCAAAATAAAAAAAAAGCCTACAATAAACTACCAATAGCCCTTAAAAGGGCCTTTTGTAGGGCATTGCCCTAAATAACTCAACTCTTTTACCTGTAAAAACCCACCACCCAACCAACCCCCCAAAATAAAAAACATAACTCTAACAAAAACGTAAGCTACCCATTGCCCTGAAAAGGGCATTTGTATGGGCATTGCCCTTAAAAGAGTATTTAGCTCTTTTGCATTGCCCTGAAAAGGGAATTTAGCTCTTTTAAAAAAGCCCAAACCCTAATCTAAAAAAAAAAAAACTTTCTTGAAGACATCCGGCGCAGAGTGTCCTCTTCATACGGTCATCGCCGTACACTGAATCTCCAATGCAATGGCGTCCCTTGCATTCCTATTGGCTGATTTGATTTTTGAAATTCAAATCAGCCAATAGGATGAAGACTGCCTCTAATCTGAATACATTTTGACCACTAGAGGGCATTAGTTCACATGTTTCATATAGATAACACTGAGCTCATGCACGTAAAGTGACCTAGGAATTAGCACTGATTGGCTAAACTGCATGTCTGTCAAAAGAACTGAATTAAGGGGGCAGTCAGCAGAGGCTTTGATACAATATAATTACAGAGGTAAAACGTGTATTATTATAACTGTGTTGGATATGCAAAACTGGGAAATGGGTAATAAAGGGATTATCTTTCTTTTTAAACAACAACAATTCTGGTGTTGACTGTCCCTTTAATAACTTTTATTAGTGGTGGCGATGTCGGGAGCAAAAGATTAGGGGTTAATAACTTTATTTCGGTGTAAGCGATGTCGGGGGCAGCAGATTATGGGTGTTTAGACTTGGGGTTTATGTTAGGTTTAAACATAACTTTTTTTTCCCATAGACATCAATGGGGCTGCGTTACAGCGATCGTCATTCCACGCTTCAGGTGTTAGTTTTTTTCTAACACCTTCTCCCCATTGATGTCTATGGGGAAGCGTGCACGAGCACAAATTCTCAGCTCTTGGATTTTGTGCGGTATGGAGCTCATCGCCACCATATCGCATGCACAAGGCGGCTTTTTAGAAACTTGTAAAGGCAGCACTATGGAGGGTGAAATAACGCAACTTTTGTTGCGTTCGTTTTGCACCCTCTATAGCGCAAAACTTGTAATCTAGGTGCATGAGTTTTATGTATGAATAAGATGATGGGGAACATTATTTATCAGTTTTAATTTAACATTAGATAATCTGGGCAGCTGCTTAGGACAACTCAGCTTGCAGGGACACCTTTCTGATTTGTCATGTGATTTGTCAGCTTGCAGGGACACCTTTCTGATTTGTCATGTGATTTATTTATGCATAGGTGCCACACACAGCCTTTCAGAGAATATATTTATTGTATGGAATCATGTTTTTGTCAGCAGATAATGGAGTGCCAGCACTTATTGCCACAGAACAGAAATGAGAAATAACTGGACTGGAGCAGGGTAGCCTAAGGCCATCAAAGATGAAAGCTCCTTTCTAATTGCCAACTTTCTAAGCGCTCTCCATGTACTAGTGCATCATTCTCTAGTATAGAAGAAGAGAACAAGAACTGTGCTTAGCTGGCTTTAGGAAGAGCCCACAAGCAGGCTTACAAAATCTATAATGCTCCTGTGTGCAGCTCTCTGAAGCTTACACAAACCATTAATATATTAATGCTAGAAACATGCTCTGAAAAAAGAACAAGTTGCTTTAAGGAGATTAATTCTGAATGAGTAAATCCATCCATCCAGCCTTGCTCACAACTCTTTGTGTGCTGTGCGCGAGTGGTCTGCAAGCAGTGTGGGGCAGTGCAAGCTGAACAGATGTGTGGGGCAGTGTGTGCAAGCGATGCAGGAAGCAGTGTTCAGTTGGTGTGAGTGGCAGCATTAGGAAGTGTGTAGAGTGCAACACATAACAGTGTTAAAAAAGTTAGAGCGAATGGAGAACTGAAGTAAAGTGTGCTACAATAAAAGTATGTAAAAGCACATGTAAAACATATTAAGTATTTTATTAAAATAGATGTTTCAAAGGTGATTTAAAAGGATAAGGTATATGAAAAGGTGTTTGACTGGGAAGGGCTCAAAGGTGTATATAAATGCGTGAATATTTGTATGTGTGCATGTATATATGTGTATATATGTTTATGCATGTATGTATGGTGTACATATGTATGAGCACACATACATAGATACACATATATACACATACATAAACATATATATATATATATATATATATATATATATATATATATATATATATATATATATATATATATATATATATATATATATATATATATATATATACACATATACACCTTTGAGCCCTTCCCAGTCCAACACCTTTGCATGTAAGTGTGTGGATTTTTATGTGTGTATGTATATATGTGTATGTATGCATACATATGTATGTGCTCACATATATGTGTATGTATGCATACATATGTATGTGCACACATATATACATACAGTACATAAATATGTATATACACATACATATATACATACGTACAAATACACATAAACATATGTATATCACTTAATCTAATGAAGGGATGATTGATCCCCGAAACGTCACTGTTTTTCCTGTGTGCCATTAAAGCACCTTTTGTATAAATTCAGCGAGTGCTTGCTTTCTTGGGGACTATATATACTGTGTATATATATATATATATATATATATATATATATATACATACATATATACACATACATATATATATATATATATATATATATATATATATATATATATATATATATATATACACACACACACACACATACATATGCACACTTTTGAGCCCTCCCATCTTGTGATATACTATATTCCTATTAATCACATTCACAAACACACAAAGGGCAAGATTAAAAGTCACGCTGTATGCCTTTTCCGCATGCGATATGGTCTTTTTGCATGCAAATTGCATTGCACTAATATTACAAGTCCTGAAAAATCATGATTGCGTGCACACATTTGCTTATTAAGCAACAATCCTTTCCGTGCTCGAAGAGCTATAGTTAAAGGGCCATGATACCCACATTTTTTCTTTCATGATTTAGAAAGATAATTCATTTTTGAACATCTTTCTAATTTACTTCTATTATCTAATTTGTTTTATTCTCTTGATATTCTTTGCTGAAAAGCATATCTAGATATGCTCAGTAGCTGCTGATTGGTTGCTGCACATAGAAACCTCATGTGATTGGCTCACCCATGTGCTTTGCTTTTTCTTCAAATAAGGATATCTAAAAAATTATGCAAAATAAATAATAGAAGTAAATTGTAATGTTGTTTAAATTTGTATGTTCTATCTGAATCATGAAAGAAAGATTTTGGGTTTAGTGGCCCTTTAAGTTTTCCCTAACAAAAAAGTTTCACGAAACATTTAAAAAATACATTACAAAGTACAGTTACACTCATATTAACACTGTCTATTAAAAATTATTTTAAATATATATTGCACACAAAAGTTACAAGGATTTAAAGATAGGACATCTCGGGTGTTAGAAATAAAAAGCAGACGAAGGGATTTTACATTGACATACATACACATATATAGAGAAACATGGATTTATATATATAGTGATGTCGCGAACCTAAAAATGTGAAACTCCCGCAAAAGTTCGCGAATCGGCGAACCGGGCGAACCCCCATAGACTTCAATGGGCAGGCAAATTTTAAAACCCGCAGGGACTCTTTCTGGCCACAATAGTGATGGGAAAGTTGTTTCAAGGGTACAAACACCTGGACTGTGGCATGCCGGAGGGGGATCCATGGCAAAACTCCCATGGAAAATTACATAGTTGATGCAGAGTCTGGTTTTAATCCATAAAGGGCATAAATCACCTAACATTCCTAAATTGTTTGGAATAACGTGCTTTAAAACATCAGGTATGATGTTGTATCGATCAGGTAGTGTAAGGGTTACGCCCGCTTCACAGTGACAGACCAAACTCCCGCAGCGGGTACAACATCATCATCATCACACAGTACCTCCATGTGTGTAATGCTGCCTGACTGAGACATATCCCTGTTATCTACATCCTCTGGCAATAATGGTTGCGCATCACTCATTTCTTCCAACTGATGTGTAAATAACTCCTCTGACAGATCAAGTGAAGCGGCTGTGGTGCTAGTGTTGGTGGTGGTGGCAGGCGGGCGAGTGGTAACTTGAGAGGTGCCCGAAGCTAAGCTGGAGGAGGATGGTGCGTCAAGGTTCCGAGCGGAAGCTATAGAAGATTGGGTGTCCTGTGTTAAAAAGTCAACTATGTCCTCAGAACTTTTCGAGTTCATGGTACGTGGCCTCTGAACACTGGGCATTATTCTAGGGCCAAAGGGAATCACAGCACCACGACCACGACGGCACCTGCGGGGTGGCCTGCCTCTGCCTGTCATTTTTTTTTTAAATGTACACTTACACTACTATTAAACAAGATATGAGTGGTGCCACTGGGCAAGTGGGCACAGTATACGCTGTGAGCCTGACACAAAAAAGCAGACTGATGTTTCACAGTCCAATTTTTTTTTATTTTTTTAAATGTACACTTACACTACTATTAAACAAGATATGAGTGGTGGCACTGGGCAAGTGGGCACAGTATACGCTGTGAGCCTGACACAAAAAAGCAGACTGATGTTTCACAGTCCAAATTTTTTTTTTTTTAATGTACACTTACACTACTATTAAACAAGATATGAGTGGTGGCACTGGGCAAGTGGGCACAGTATACGCTGTGAGCCTGACACAAAAAAGCAGACTGATGTTTCACAGTCCAAAAAGTTTTTATTTTTTTAAATGTACACTTACACTACTATTAAACAAGATATGAGTGGTGGCACTGGGCAAGTGGGCACAGTATACGCTGTGAGCCTGACACAAAAAAGCAGACTGATGTTTCACAGTCCAAAAAGTTTTTAGTTTTTTAAATGTACACTTACACTACTATTAAACAAGATATGAGTGGTGGCACTGGGCAAGTGGGCACAGTATACACTGTGAGCCTGACACAAAAAAACAGACTGATGTTTCACAGTCCAAAAACTTTTTTTATTTTTTTAAATGTACACTTACACTACTATTAAACAAGATATGAGTGGTGGCATTGGGCAAGTGGGCACAGTATACGCTGTGAGCCTGACACAAAAAAGCAGACTGATGTTTCACAGTCCAAAAAGTTTTTATTTTTTTAAATGTACACTTACACTACTATTAAACAAGATATAAGTGGTGGCACTGGGCAAGTGGGCACAGTATACGCTGTGAGCCTGACACAAAAAAGCAGACTGATGTTTCACAGTCCAAAAACTTTTTTTTTTTTTAAATGTACACTTACACTACTATTAAACAAGATATGAGTGGTGGCACTGGGCAAGTGGGCACAGTATACGCTGTGAGCCTGACACAAAAAAACAGACTGATGTTTCACAGTCCAAAAACTTTTTTTATTTTTTTAAATGTACACTTACACTACTATTAAACAAGATATGAGAGGTGCCACTGGGCAAGTGGGCACAGTATACGCTGTGAGCCTGACACAAAAAAGCAGACTGATGTTTCACATTCCAAAAAGTTTTTATTCTTTTAAATGTACACTTACACTACTATTAAACAAGATATGAGTGGTGGCATTGGGCAAGTGGGCACAGTATACGCTGTGAGCCTGACACAAAAAAGCAGACTGATGTTTCACAGTCCAAAAAGTTTTAATTTTTTTAAATGTACACTTACACTACTATTAAACAAGATATAAGTGGTGGCACTGGGCAAGTGGGCACAGTATACGCTGTGAGCCTGACACAAAAAATCAGACTAATGTTTCACAGTCCAAAAACTTTTTTTTTTTTAAATCTACACTTACACTACTATTAAACAAGATATGAGTGGTGGCACTGGGCAAGTGGGCACAGTATACAATGTGAGCCTGACACAAAAAAGCAGACTGATGTTTCACAGTCCAAAAAGTTTTGATTTTTTTAAATGTACACTTACACTACTATTAAACAAGATATGAGTGGTGGCACTGGGCAAGTGGGCACAGTATACGCTGTGAGCCTGACACAAAAAAGCAGACTGATGTTTCACAGTCCAAAATGTTTTTAGTTTTTTAAATGTACACTCACACTACTATTAAACAAGATATGAGTGGTGGCACTGGGCAAGTGGGCACAGTATACGCTCTGAGCCTGACACAAAAAAGCAGACTGATGTTTCACAGTCCAAAAAGTTTTTAGTTTTTTTAAATGTACACTTACACTACTATTAAACAAGATATGAGTGGTGGCACTGGGCAAGTGGGCACAGTATACTCTCTGAGCCTGACACAAAAAAGCAGACTGATGTTTCACAGTCCAAAAAGTTTTTTTTTTTTAAATGTACACTTACACTACTATTAAACAAGATATGAGTGGTGGCACTGGGCAAGTGGGCACAGTATACGCTGTGAGCCTGACACATAAAAGCAGACTGATGTTTCACATTCGAAAAAGTTTTTTTTTTTAAATGTACACTTACACTACTATTAAACAAGATATGAGTGGTGGCACTGGGCAAGTGGGCACAGTATACGCTGTGAGCCTGGCACACACGCTGGCAGGCAGGCAACTGCAATTAGATTACACAAGCAGACTGATGTTTCACAGTCAAAAAAGTTTTTTTTTTTTTAAATTTACACTACTGTTACACCAGATATGAGTGGTGGCACTGGGCAAGTGGGCACAGTATACGCTGTGAGCCTGGCACACACGCTGGCAGGCAGGCAACTGCAATTAGATTACACAAGCAGACTGATGTTTCACAGTCAAAAAAGTTTTTTTTTTTTAAATTTACACTACTGTTACACCAGATATGAGTGGTGGCACTGGGCAAGTGGGCCTGGCACACACGCTGGCAGGCAGGCAGGCAACTGCAATTAGATTACACTAGCAGACTGATGTTTCACAGTCAAAAAGTTTTTTTTTTTTAATTTACACTACTGTTACACCAGATATGAGTGGTGGCACTGGGCAAGTGGGTCTGGCACACACGCTGGCAGGCAGGCAACTGCAATTAGATTACACTAGTAGACGGATGTTTCACAGTCAAAAAAGTTTTTTTTTTTAAATTTACACTACTGTTAATCCAGATATAAGTGGTGGCACTGGACAAGTGGGCCTGGCACACATGCTGGCAGGCAGGCAACTGCAATTAAATTACACTAGCAGACTGATGTTTCACAGTCAAAAAAGTTTTTTTTTTTATAATTTACACTACTGTTACACCAGATATGAGTGGTGGCACTGGGCAATTGGCTTGGCAGGCAGGCAACTGCAATTAGATTACACTAGCAGACTGATGTTTCACAGTCAAAAAAGTTTTTTTTAAATTTACACTACTGTTACACCAGATATGAGTGGTGGCACTGGGCAAGTGGGCCTGGCACACACGCTGGCAGGCAGGCAACTGCAATTAGATTACATTAGCAGACTGATTTTTCACAGTCAAAAAACATTTTTTTTTTAATTTACACTACTGTTACACCAGATATGAGTGGTGGCACTGGGCAAGTGGGCACAGTATACGCTGTGAGCCTGGCACACATGCTGACAAGCAGGCAACTGCAATTATATTACACTAGCAGACTGATGTTTCACAGTCAAAAAAGTTTTTTTTTAAATTTACACTACTGTTACACCAGATATGAGTGGTGGCACTGGGCAAGTGAGCCTGGCACACACGCTGACAGGCAGGCAAATGCAATTAGATTACACTAGCAGACTGATGTTTCACAGTCAAAAAAGTTTTTTTTTTTAAATTTACACTACTGTTACACCAGATATGAGTGGTGGCACTGGGCAAGTGGGCCTGGCACACACGCTGGCAGGCAGGCAACTGCAATTAGATTACACTAGCAGACTGATGTTTCACTGTCAAAACAGTTTTTTTTTTTTAATTTACACTACTGTTACACCAGATATGAGTGGTGGCACTGGGCAAGTGGGCCTGGCACACAATCTGGCAGGAAGGCAACTGCAATTAGATTACACTAGCAGACTGATGTTTCACAGTCAAAAAAGTTTTTTTTTTTAAATTTACACTACTGTTACACCAGATATGAGTGGTGGCACTGGGCAAGTGGGCCTGGCACACATGCTGGCAGGCAGGCAACTGCAATTAGATTACACTAGCAGACTGATGTTTCACAGTCAAAAAAGATTTTTTTTTTTATAATTTACACTACTGTTACACCAGATATGAGTGGTGGCACTGGGCAAGTGGCTTGGCAGGCAGGCAACTGCAATTAGATTACACTAGCAGACTGATGTTTCACAGTTAAAAAAGTTTTTTTTTAAATTTACACTACTGTTACACCAGGTATGAGTGGTGGCACTGGGCAAGTGGGCCTGGCACACACGCTGGCAGGCAGGCAACTGCAATTAGATTACACTAGCAGACTGATGTTTCACAGTTAAAAAAGTTTTTTTTTTTTAAATTTACACTACTGTTACACCAGATATGAGTGGTGGCACTGGGCAAGTGGGCCTGGCACACACGCTGGCAGGCAGGCAACTGCAATTAGATTACACTAGCAGACTGATGTTTCACAGTCAAAAAAGTTTTTTTTTTTATAATTTACACTACTGTTACACCAGATATGAGTGGTGGCACTGGGCAAGTGGCTTGGCAGGCAGGCAACTGCAATTAGATTACACAGGAAAAAAAAAAAAGCAGACTGATGTTCTAGCCCTAAAAAGGGCTTTTTGGGGTGCTGTCCTTACATCAGAGATCAGATAAGTCCTTCAGGACTGTAGTGGACACTGAATACACTAGCCTAGCTATCAATTTCCCTATTAAATCAGCAGCAGCTACACTGTCCCTCCTCTCACTAAGAATGCAGCTTCCAAATTAATCTAAAATGGATGCTGTCCGGGAGGTAGAAGGGTCTGGGAGGGAGTGTCTGCTGCTGATTGGCTGGAATGTGTCTTCTGACTGTGAGGTAAGGGGTCACAGTATTACTCAATGATGACGAATAGGGGAAGGATCAAACATCGCATATGTTCGCCTGCCGCGGCGAACGCGAACATGCTATGTTCGCCGGGAAATATTCGCCGGCAAACTATTCGTGACATCACTATTTATATATATAGAGATATGTTTAACTAGGGAGATAAGGAAAATATTTTACATTACAATCTTATGCACATTAAACAATATCTCAGATGGATTTTAAAAGATATATTAACATACAGATCTTGAGATATCTAAACATATATATATATATATATATATATATATATATATATATATATATATATATATATATATATATATATATATATATATATATATATATTCAAATACCTATCTCGCTATAAATAGATATATCTGTCCAAAAATCATCACATATTTATATAGAAATATTTATTTATAAATAAATAGAACATATTCCATTAACAAAACATTTTTGCAATATGAAATGATCCCATTTTCATGTACATTTTTCGAGGAGAATACATCATGGGCTTTGCGCAACAGATTAGAGTGTTAGTTGTTTTTCTTCCTATTTGTCTTCTCCATTGATTTCTATGGGGATATACGTGAACACGCACGTGATATGGCTTTTTGGACTACGTGGGTTAACACACGCGCAAAATTAGTTATTTGGCAACTTGTAATACCTGCGCAACCTCAAATGTGCAAAAACCTTAATGCGTGCAGTGTTTTTGCAATTGCAAAAAACAGATTTGATGCACGACTTGTAATCTTGCCCAATGTGTCCTTTCTATCTATCTATATATCTCTATCCATATGAAAATACAATTTTATACTGTGTGAAAAACAAAAATATTTCTTCTATTTTTTTATGCACCTTTTGGCTTAGCTCACCTTCGACTTAAAGCACCCTTGGTTTAGCACTCGAAAGCCAGGACCTGAATTTTGTAGAAGTGAATAAGGTGAGGGATTGCGTCCAGATGTTAGCATTCCCAAGGCTTTGTCTCAAGTGCTACCATTTTACTTTCAACTTGTAATATGAGTGCAAGAATAAGAGTGCCATTGATTTAACTTGAGCTGTGTTAGCTAATATTTTTTTGATCCAGTTGTAATCTAGGCCTTAAAGTTCAGCTTTGCGGTTCCAAATTTTGTGGTCTAAAAGGAGGCAAACATGAAGTTAAGTCAACACTTAGAGGCCTATTTATCAAGCCGTCAACTGCAAATACGCTGGAATTCCACAGCGTAATTGTGGCGAGCCAGATTCGACCTATTTATCAAAGCCTATAGACCTGCAAAAGTTGAAATTTGTGATGTAACATGCGATCCGCCGGTCTCAGTCTTACACAGATCGATGCTTACGTCATTACAGATGTTCCGAATACATATTCGGCACTATCTGACAACTTTTGTAAGTTATCAAACTACTAACAGGTACGCTCGCCACTATTCCGGCTCACCCATATACATTGCTATCTCTTCAACAAAGGATAGCTAAAGAATGAAGAGAATTAAATATTATAAGTAAATTTGAATGTTGTTTAAAATTATATTCTCTATCTGAATCATGAGAGAAAATGTTTGAGTTTAGTGTCCCTTTAACCCCTAAACCGCCAGCCCCCCACATCGCCATAAACTAAATTAAGCTATTAACCCCTAAACCTAACAACCCGCTAACTTTACATTAAATATTAACTCATCTCTATCTTATAATAAATTTAAACTTACCTTTAGAATTAAAATAAACTATATTAAACTATTAATTAACCTACCCTAACTATTATACTAAAATTACATTAAACTACACATTAAATTAACTATATTACATATTTAAAAACCTAACCCTACTCAAGTTATTTAAATCTACAATAAAGAATTACTAAGTTACAAAAAAATAACAACTAAGTTACACAAAATAAAAAACACTAAGTTACACAAAATATGCAATCAGCCAATAGGATTGAACTGGCATTCTATTGGCTGATTGGAACAGCCAATAGAATGCCAGCTCAATACTATTGGCTGATTGGATCAGCCAATAGGATTGATCCAATCAGCCAATTCCGATTGGCTAATAGAATTGAAGGGACATCTTGGATGACGTCATTTAAAGGAACCTTCATTCTGTGTTTAGCCGTCGTTTGAAGAGGATGCTCCATGTCGGATGTCTTGAAGATGGAGCCGCTCCGCGCCGGATGCATGAAGATAGAAGATGCCGTTTGAATGAAGACTTCTGCCCATCTGGAGGACCACTTCGCCCGGCTTGGATGAAGACTTCTCCCAGCTTTGTTTTTTTGTACTTTAGATGATTTTATTTAATTGTAATTAATTGTATTTAATTTAGATAATTAATTTAATTGTAGTGTAGTGTTAGGTGTAATTGTAACTTAGGTTAGGTTTTATTTTACAGGTAAATTTGTCTTTATTTTAACTAGGTAGTTTTTAAATAGTTAATAACTATTTAATAACTATTGTACCTAGTTAAAATAAATACAAAGTTGCCTGTAAAATAAAAATAAACCCTAAGCTAGCTACAATGTAACTATTAGTTATATTGTAGCTAGCTTAGGGTTTATTTTACAGGTAAGTATTTAGTTTTAAATAGGAATTATTTAGTTAATTTGTATTTAGATTTATTTAAATTATATTTAAGTTAGGTGGGGTTAGGGTTAGGGTTAGACTTAGGTTTAGGGGTTAATAACTTTATTATAGTGGCGGCGACGTTGGGGGCGGCAGATTAGGGGTTAATAAATGTAGGTAGGTGGCGGCAATGTTAGGGCTGGCAGATTAGGGGTTAATAATATTTAAATAGTGTTTGCAATGCGGGAGTGCGGCGGTTTAGGGGTTAATATATTAATTATAGTGGCAGCGATGTCTGGTTCGGCAGATTAGGGGTTAAAATATTTATTTTAGTGTTTGCGATGTGGGAGGGCCTCGGTTTAGGGGTTAATAGGTAGTTTATGGGTGTTAGTGTACTTTTTAGCACTTTAGTTAAGAGTTTTATGCTACGGCGTTGTAGTGTAAAATTCTTAACTACTGACTTTTAAATGCGGTACCAGTCTTGACAGGAGAGGGTCTGTCGCTCACTTTTTGTCAGACTCGTAATACCTGTGCTATGCAAGTCCCATTGAAAATATAGGATACGCAATTGACGTAAGTGGATTTGCGGTATTTCCGAGTCTGGACAAAAAAGTGAGCGGTACACCTGTACCTTCAAGACTAGTAATACCAGCGTGCGTTAAAAAGCAGCATTGGGACCGGCCAACGCTGCTTTTTAAGGCTAACGCAAAACTCTTAATCTAGGCCTTAGTTTTTTTAAAGGTAAAAGAGCTGTTTAATTTAGGACAATGCCCTACAAAAAGCCCCTTTAAGGGCTATTGATAGTTTAGTATTTTTATTTTGGGGGGCTTTTTTATTTTCATAGGGATTAGGTTTAATTTTTTTATTTTTGATAATTTTGTTTATTATTTTATGTAATGTTATACTTTTTATTTTCTGTTATTTTAGATTAATTTAAACTTATTTTTTTTTTTTACTTTTTGAGTAATGTTAGCTTTTTTTATTTTAATTGTAATTTAGGATTATTTTAATTTATGTAATGGGGTTAATTTAGGGAGTTTTAGGTTAAGGGGCTTAGTGATTATTTATTTGCATTGTGGGGGCATGGGAGATTAAGGGTTAATAGATGTAATAGTTCGCGTTGTGGGGCATGGTGGTTTAGAGGTTAATACATTTATTATAAATTGCGATGTGGGGGATTGCGGATTAGGGGTTAATAGTTTAAATAGGTACTTTGCGATGTGGGGGCATGGCGGTTTAGTGGTTAATACATTTATTATAATTTGCGATGTGGGGGGATGGCGGATAGAGGGGTTTTGACGTGTCGGGTTAGATTTCAATGGGAAAAAGGTTTCAAAGAGCACCTTTTTCCTGTTTTACACCTAGTTGAGCTGGGTGTAATTTTCGTTAGTGTATCGTCAGCCTCCGACAGTGAAGTAACGGTTTGCGCGGGGATTGGAAACCATGTATAATTTAAAGATTAGCGGCTTCCTATACTTTGTATGGGACACAATAATGTTTTCGGCAGCCAGAGTTAGGTTACTGAAATTGGGTTATAACGGGCCGTTGGAAGCAGTCGAAAAAATATATTGCTTCTGACAGCATATTTATCAGTGTGCACGCAAACCGAATTACGGCTCAATGGAAACGAGCCCTAAATGTGCAGTTAATTGCAAGAAAATAGAAATGGTTCTGCACAACAGGTTAAGCTTAAAATTATTTTTTAAACTCCCAAAAAAGCCAGCAGGCCTACCTATCAGTCACAATCTATGATCCCACAGCAATATAATAAACTAAATATGCAGTTTCAAACTAGCTGCAAGAAAAAAGAATGTTTCTCCACTCAAAGGGGCCGAATTATCATTGCGCGAGCGGACATGATCCGATATTGCAGATCATGTCCGCTGCACATCGATAAATGCCGACAGCATACACTCTCGGCATTTTATCATTGCACCAGCAGTTCTTGTGAACTGCTGGTGCAATGCCGCCCCCTGCAGATTCGCTAGCAGGGGGTGTCAATCAACCCGATCTTATACGATCAGGTTGATTTCTGGCAATGTATGTCCGCTGACTAAGAACAGACGGACTGGTTATAGAGCAGCGGTCTTTAGACCACTGCTTCATAACTTATGTTTCCGGCGAGCCTAAAGGCTCGCCAGAAACATGGGCCATCAAGATCCATACAGAGCTTGATAAATATGCCCCAAAGAGTTTTCCTTAAATTATTTTTTTTCCCAACAAATAAAAGGCAGCAGGCCTAAGTAACCCTATAAAGCAACGCTCTTTTAACACTAAAATAAATAAAAAATATTAATTCCCTGGTCCTCAACATGAAAAAAAAAGCAGTATATGTGCAGTTTACACTGCACTGCAAAAAAAAAAAAAAATACGCAACATTCTACAGTAAAAAGCAGCAATCTGGCACAGGCACACACTATTGCACTGCTCAGAAGCTGAAGTAAAAATGAATAGAAGATAGCTGATCTCTAAAACTAACACCTACCTATGCTAGGTTAACAGTGGTATTTAATACCTGACTTGCTGGACCTCACATCAATCATTTAGTGATACTCTGTCAGGATTGGACACAGAAAGTTGTACACATGAATGGTCACACCCCCTGTACATCACTGCAAGAAGCTCATTTGTCAGACTATCCCAGCTCCTTCCCCCTCTCCTGTGTTCTATCACCCTTTTTTCTGGCACTGAAAGTTCCAACGAAAAGAAAATGAATGTCATTGTCACTAATATATTTGAAAGATTTTGATTCACAATTTCATTTGTCCTCTCGGTATACCGCCAAATGGACAAATGGGCCAATATTTGACTGAAAATATATTCGTCCACACGCGAATGCACATGACTAATGTGTTTATATGTGTATAGTTTACGTTATTTTCTGAAAACGAATGTACAGTACATCTAGAGTGTAATTAAACATTTATTTCTCTTGATCAGACAGATATTTGTCCATCTTTCCTCATGTTGTTTTGCTACATCAAGTTCTTGAGATGAGGATGCATACTTTCAAACCTATATCAAAGTAATACTTCTCTAATTAACTATTTTAGTATTAATGAAATTAGCCACAATAAAATCAATACTACTACACTACACCTAGAGTGTCAAATGATTGCATTTCTTTTTTTTCAGATTTAGGGCCAGATAACGAGTGGAGCACTATCCTTAGCACGAGGAGCGTAAACACTGGCAACCATATAACAAGTGGCGCTCTGTTTAAATTATCGCAATTTCGTTTGTGCGAATTCGCAGTAATTTTCTATGGGCGGAGTTGAGAGACAATGTTCACTCATATTACAAGTTGAAAGTAAATGCAATCGCTCAAATTAAATCGCATTTAATACTCAAACTTTTTACGCAACCTGAAAAGTCACATAAACAGTTTGGCTGGAGGAAACAGTTGCACTAAACTATTCTATTTACTCCCTATTTAACCCCTAAGCTACCACACACCCAATTGCAAAGTAACCCACTACATTTAACCGCTAAACCACCACACACACCCCATCACAAAGTAACCAAATACATTATTAACCCCTAAACTGCTACATCCCGCATCTCAAAGTAACCAACTACTCTCTTAACTCCTAAACTGCCAAAACCCCCAGTACAAAGTAACCCACTAACATCTAAACCCCCTAACCTAACACCTCCTAAGTTAACAAACGCCTAGATTATGAGTTTTCCGGTAAATTGAAAAAGCAGCGTTAACAGGTCCTAACGCTGCTTTTTTACACCCGCTGCTATTACGAGTCTTGCAGGTATAGGTGTACCACACACTTTTTTGGCCTTACCGCAAACCTACTTACGTAAAGTTTGTTAAGCCTTTTTTCTATGGGACTTCCATAGTGCTGGTATTACGAGTTTGTTCTGGGAGGCCAAAAAGTGAGCGGTACAGCCTCTACCGACAAGATTCCTAACGTATTTTAAAGTCAGTAGTTATGAGTTTTACACTACAAAGCTGTAGCATAAAACTCATAACTAAAGTGCTAAAAAGTACACTAACACCCATAAACTACCTATTAACCCCTAAACCGAGGCCCTCCCGCATTGCAAACACTATAATACAATTTTTAACCCCTAATCTGCCGCTTCGGACATCGCCGCCACTTTAATAAACATATTAACCCCTAAACCATCGCACTCCCGCCTCGCAAACACTAGTTAAATATTATTCAATAGACTATTTTATTGGGGAGAAGGTACAAAAATTACACATTATAATTTGTTACTCGGGTGCAGACCCTGTTACATGATGACTTTACTGCCAAAAACATAGAGAAACAAAAAGAGGACACAATAGTGCCCCCTCCAAAAAGTCAGGGATTTCAGCACTCTAAAAAAAATTATATAATAATTTAGTCAATGACACATTAAGAAAAGTTTATGAATAATATAATTTATTAAGGTCAGGTGTTCACAGCTCCGGTGCGAATCAAACAACGGCTGGGTCCCCTAAGCGAAGACCACACACACAATGAGTATCAATAAAATTTATTATATGTGCAAATAAATGGATACATATTTTCAATCAACAATGTGTAAACTGAATGAGTAGAAAAGCTGGCCAGCTCACTAAAAGTTAACTCGATACAAGCAAAAACCTTTATAAAGCGAAAGTGGTTATTAAGCAACAAGCCCTACCAGCGGGTAGTCCTGTATGCCCACAGGAATCTGCTACCATGGATAACAATGGGGATCCATGCAAAGTAACTCACCACACAGTAATAGATTAAATGGCAACACCTCTCTCAGAGGATAAACCAATAGAAATTGGAAATCTGTTATCTTGAGAAAAAATCACCTGAGGATCTATGCCAATTACTATAATATATTGTATTATGAAGCAATATAACAGGTGAATACATGCTTAACAATTTAGACACTAGGTACAATAAACAACTCCCCAACCAGAGGGTAGCACCAATATTTCAAAAAGGTAACCGCTACCATGGTAATTTATGGGGATCTATGTTTATGTAATACTAGGTGCGTAATCACAGCCATATTAAGAACCACATAGTTATAGCAAACAGGATAAATCTTATGCAATATACTGCTATATGATTTAAAAGACATTTCTGTTCCACTCCGGCATTATTCGAGCTGCAGTATGTAATGTTCATTACAACTCATTATCCCCAGAAGGTACATTCCATTTTAGATTGTCTAGACTTGTAAGTCCATTAATACGTTACAGTAACTTGTTAGCATCGGGAACCCTCCTCCTTTAATTTCCTTTTGAGGTAATTTAATCCGGAGACAGTGCCTGCTTCCTTCTGTGGCTACTAGGCTGTGTTTGCAGCGTGCATCGAGTAAACTCAGGACCCGGTTCTCAGCTGTGAGAAGTGACGTCACACACCAACGGCCGTTTCACCCCCCACGTGACCAAACGTCGTTGGGGCTTCCTCAGGACGTATGTAGTTATTAAATAGTTAATAACTATTTAGTAACTATTCTACCTAGTTAAAATAAACACAAACTTGCCTGTAAAATAAAAATAAACCCTAAGCTAGATAAAAAGTAACTTTTAGTTATATTGTAGCTAGCTTAGGGTTTATTTTACAGGTAAGTATTTAGTTTTAAATAGGAATAATATAGTTAATGATAGGAATTTTATTTAGATTTATTTAAATTATATTTAAGTTAGGGGGTGTTAGGGTTAGACTTAGGTTTAGGGGGCGGCAGATTAGGGGTTAATAAATGTAGGTAGGTTGCAGCAACATTGGGGGAGGGAGATTAGGGGTTAATAAATTTAATGCAGGTGTCGGCGATGTTGGGGGCAGCAGATTAGGGGTTAATAAATATAATGTAGGTGTTGGCGATGTCAGGGGCGGCAGATTAGGGGTTAATAAGTGTAAGATTAGGGGTGTTTAGACTCTGGGTTCATGATAGGGTGTTAGGTGTAAACATAAAATGTGTTTCCCCATAGGAATCAATGGGGCTGCGGTACTGAGTTTTACGCTGCTTTTTGGCAGGTGTTAGACTTTTTTTCAGCCAGCTCTCCCTATTGATGTCTATGGGGAAATCGTGCACGAGCACGTACGACCAGCTCACCGCTGACTTAAGCAGCGCTGGTATTGGAGTGCGGTATGGAGCACAATTTTGCTCTACGCTCACTTCTTGCCTTTTAAAGCCGGGTTTGTAAAAACCTGTAATACCAGCGCTGCAGGTAAGTGAGCGGTGAGAAAAAACTGCACGTTAGCACCGCACGCCCCATAACGCAAGACTCGTAATATACCCGTAACATTGCTAGAAAAAAACTAACATTACAAAATAAAAAATTACCATTACAAAAAATGAAAAAGCTTACCATTACAAAAAACAACAAACAAATTACCAAAAATAAAAAAAGAGTTCTGCCTAATCTTAACTCCCACTTAAAAAAAAAAAAAACAACCCCAAAATAAAAAAATTATACTAACACTAAACTACAGGAATAGCCCTTTAAAGTGACTTTTGCAGGGTATTGCCCTAAAGTGTCAGCACTTTTTCTTAAAAAATAGATCTACAAAACTCTACAATTAGCCCCCACCCTCTCCCAAAAAAGGCTTTCTATGACATTTGACTTGACATTGCCATTAAAAGGGCATTTAGTTATTTTGCTGCCCATAAAAAAAAAAAAATCCTAATCTAAAAAAACAAAACCTAATACTAAACCTCAAAGATGGCACTCACCAAAGATGAATCCAGATGGCAGCGCTCCAGCTTCATCCCGGAGGTGATCCATCGTCATCCCAGTGGCGAACTTCTTATCTTCATCCTGGCTGCGATCTTCTTATATTCATCCCAGCAGCGATCTTCATCCATCTTCTTATCTTCCGTTGCCGACAACCTCTTTATGTAGTCACCAGCCGCACACTGAATTTTGAATCAAAATATAGGGGTCCCCTTGCATTTCTTTTGAGTGATTTTCAAATTCAAATCAGCCAATAGAATGAAAGACTTTTTTTTTATAGGCAGCAGAAGAGCTAATTGTCCTTTAAGGACAATGCCCAGCCAAATAGGACAATTTTTAGAGTAGTTTTTTCTTAGATAGCCTTTTTTTGGGAGAGGGGTTAATTGCAGAGTTTTGTTGATTTAATTTTTAAAGAAAATGAGCTGACACTTTAGGGCAATGCCCTACAAAAGGCCCTTTTAAGGGCTATTTCTAAAGTTTAGTCTTAGTATAGGTGTCACGCTCGGCCACAGGGAAGCTCCGGCGGTCCTCCTTGCGTGCTTGGTTGCCAGGTACGTTTGCTCGGCTGAGCCATCCCCTCCTGCTGACGTCAGGACTTGGCTTCTTATTCCGGGCTTCCTGTTTCTTCGGTGCCCGTTTGTTTGTTTCTCTTCGTGGCTCCTGTGAGTACTCTGTTTTGCTCCTTAACCCTCAAACTGTTTGATAACCTGTTGCCAAACTCTGCAAGTACTGACTACGCTGTGTTAACCCTCAAACTACCTGATAACCTGTTGCCAAACTCTGCAAGTACTGACTACGCTGTGTTAACCCTCAAACTACCTGAAAACCTGTTGCCAAACTCTGCAAGTACTGACTACGCTGTGTTTAACCCTCAAACTACCTGATAACCTGTTGCCAAACTCTGCATTACTGACTTTGCTGTGTTTAACCCTCAGACTGCCTGATAACAAGTTGCCAAACTCTGCATTATTGACCACGCTGGTAATTAACCTCAAACTGTTTGGTTACCTGTTGCCAGACTTTGCATTACTGACTTCGCTGTGCTTAACCCTCTAATTGCCTGATTTCAAGTTACCAACTCCTGCATTATTAATTGTTTATTGTTTAACCCTCCTTCTGTCTGAGAATAAGTTGTCTTTCCCTGCAACCCTGGTACTGTGGAGGACTATTCCTGAACTGCCTGAATACAGTTCCCTATTCAGAAGACTATCCGGCTGATATCAAGAATTCCATTACTCTTTCCAAAGGACTCAGACCAACACTGCTCCATATCGTGAGTACCTTGTTTTATAGAAGTTGTCATGGGGTCACGTCCTGGATTAAACTCAGAGTGCAAGGGTGTTGTTTAAGTTTGCCCTAGCATTTGGGTCTTCTTCTGGACATTACCTTACCTGACATTACAAACGGGCCATATTATGGACCCTGATGAGTTATCCAGGGCTGTAGCTCTACAAGGGCAACTTCTAGGAAATCATTCTGCTCATTTGCAATCTTTGGATTCCAAGCTTGACCAGATTACTGCTCTGCTACATAACCTCTCCACTCCTTCTCAAGCTACGGCTACTCCTGCTGCAGCTGCTGCTAATTCCAATGTCGTTTATAACCCGCCTCGGATAAATATGACGGAAATCCGGAAGAATGCTGTGGATTCGTAAATCAGTGTCATTTACACTTCAGAAACAATCCTCAAGTATTTGTCAATTCTTCTTCCAAGATCACCTTTATTATATCCCTCATGAAGGGTAAGGCTCTAGCCTGGTGTCTCCTCTTTTGGAGAAAGACGATCCTCTACTTCAGGATGTGGAAGTATTTGCGTCTATTTTTTCTTCTGTTTTTGACAAGCCTGGGAGGTCTGCAGCTGCTGAGGCAGGATTGTTGGATTTGAGACAGGGATCCCTTTCTGTAGCTCAATATGCTATGACTTTAGCCGCAGAAACTGATTGGAACCATGGAGCCTTACGGGCAGCCTTTCGCAAAGGACTTTGTGAACGCCTTAAGGATGAACTTGTATTTCGGGAGCTTCCCGACTCGTTGGAGGATCTTATCAATTTATGTATTAATATTGACGCCCTGCATTCTGAACATCTTCAGGAGAGAGATAGGAATCGGAGATCCTTTTCTAGATTTACTTATCGTCCTCCTATTTCGAACCCCAAGTCTTTCTAATAATAATTACCATTCATCGGAGTCTGTAGAACCCATGGAAGTAGGAGCTATTAAGTTAACAGAAGCTGAACGCCATAGAAGGCGTACTCTTGGGTTATGTCTGTATTGTGGCACCAAAGGACATTTACTGAAGGACTGTCCAATTCGGCCAGCAAAAGCCAAGGCTTAACTATTGATAGAGGGACAGAGTTAAGCCAGAATCCCATGTCATCCCTCAATTCTAAACTCTTTGTTCCTGTAACTATCACTTTTGGAAACACCAAGTTTCAAGCTCAAGCTCTCATCGACTCTGGAGCTGCTGGAGTTTTCATTGATTCAAATTTTGTTGACTCTCTCAGGATTCCTCTTCTAGCCAAGAAACAGCTAATCAAGGTAACTACTGTTAGTGGACAGCCTCTAAGTTCTGGAATCATTCAACATTCTACTATTCCTCTTCTTTTATCTGTGTGCATACTCCACTCTGAAATTATTCGTTTTCATGTCATCTCTTCCCCCCACATACCGTTGATTCTGGGGTTACCTTGGTTGCAGCTTCATGATCCGGTATTCTCATGGTCGAAAGGAGAACTTATTTCCTGGGAAACTACCTGTTTTAAGCATTGCCTGCAAAATCCCTCTAAACCATCCTGTCCTGTTGTAGCTATGGTGGAAATTCCTGATTCGTTGCCTAATTACTATCATGCCTTTTGTGATGTGTTTTCTAAAAAGGAGGCTGAGACGTTACCTCCTCACCAGATATTTGACTGTCCTATCGAATTGTTTTCTGGGGCTCCTCTACCTAAGGGAAGGACCTATCCTCTCTCTCGTCAAGAAAATGTCTCTCTTGAAGAATACAATAAGGACAACTTAGCCAGAGGATTTATTCATCCTTCCTCTTCACCTGTGGGTGCGGGGTTTTTCTTCATTGGGAAAAAAGATGGAGGTCTTCGTCCCTGTATTGATTATCGGGCTTTGAATCAGATTCCTGTCAAAAACAGTTACCCTCTTCCACTCATCCCTGAGCTATTTGATCGTCCTCAAGGTAATTCTATTTTCTCCAAGTTGGATCTCCATGGGGCCTACAATTTGGCCAGAATTCGTAAAGGAGACGAATGGAAGACGGTATTTAACACTAGATTTGTTAACTACGAGTATCTTGTAATGCCTTTTGGATTGTGCAATGCACCAGCAGTATTTCAGCACTTTGTTAACGAGATCTTCAGAGATTATCTAAATCAATTTGTTATCATTTATCTCAATGGCATTCTGATCTATTCCAGAACATTACATGAACATGTACACCATGTAAAACTTGTGCTTCAAAGATTACGTGATAACTCCCTTTTCGCTAAATTAGAGAAATGCTCTTTCCATCAGAATTCCATTCCCTTTTTGGGTTATAGTATTTCAGAATCTGGTTTTGAGATGGATCCTGCTAAACTTTTGGCTATCAAGGACTGGCCCAGACCAACCACTCTCAAATCCCTGCAGAGGTTTCTTGGCTTTGCCAACTACTATAGAAAGTTTATAAAGAACTTTGCTGACATCACGTCTCCTTACTAAGAAAGGACAAGATTGTAAGAACTGGTCTACTTCGGCAGTACAGACTTTTGAAACACTGAAATCAGCATTTTCTTCTGCACTTCTCCTCAGTCATCCAATTCCGGATCTCGAGTTTATTTTGGAGGTAGGCGCTTCCTCTATTGCTGCTGGAGCTGTTCTCTGCCAACGAGATAAGTCTACCAGCAATAAGGAACTATTGGCTATAAAATTAGCTTTGGAAGAGTGGAGGCATTGGTTGGAGGGTAACTAGTCAACCTTTTTCATTCTGACAGACCACAAGAATCTCCTATACCTCCATACAGCTAAACGCCTCAATTCTCGTCAGACTCGGTGGGCCTTGTTCTTCTCCAGGTTTAATTTCATACTTTCCTATGTTCCTGGTTCCAAAAATTCCAAGGCAGATGCGTTATCCAGGCAATTTCAATCTTCTGAGTCTTCTCCATTGGATTCTGAACCCATACTATGTCCAGTCAGAGTTTTGGCTCAAGCATCCTCTTTTCCAGTACAGGCTTTACATTCTGCTCAAGACCGGGTACCATCTTCTTACAAACTTCCTTCGGGTATCCTGTATGTACCCAGAGGATTACGTCTTAAGCTTTTATGTTGGGCTCACAACAACATATCAGCAGGTCATCCTGGAGTAACCAATACATTGTGGAAACTGAAGCAGCATGTTTGGTGGTCCACCATGAGGAGGGATGTTAAGGATTACATTGCTGCTTGTAGCTCTTGTGCTTCGAACAAACAATCTTCTCATCGACCGTTTGGTTTGCTACACCCTCTTCCTGTTCCTCATTACCCTTGGTCCCACTTATCCATGGACTTTGTTACGGATCTTCCTGTTTCTGCTGGAAATACGACCATTTGGGTAGTGGTGGATCGGTTCTCCAAGTCTGCTCACTTCATACCTTTTCCAGGTTTGCCTTCAGCTCGAAAACTTTTTGAACTTTTTGTTCTGCATATATCTCGATTACATGGATTTCCCTCTGACATAGTCTCTGATCGTGGAGTTCAATTTGTTTCCAAATTTTGGAGGTCTTTTTATAAGCACTTCGGAATCAACATATCTCTTTCTACTGCACATCATCCTCAATCCAACAGACAGACTGAGCGTGTAAATCAATCCTTGGAATCTTTTCTTAGACATTATGTAAACCATAACCACTCCAACTGGTCTCAGTTATTGCCTTTAGTGGAATTAGCTCACAACTCATGCTACAATTCCTCCTTACAGACCTCACCCTTCAAGGCAGCTTATGGTTTTGAACCTAGAACTTTTCCTATGATTACCAGTTCTACTGATGTTCTTGGAGCAAATCGCATTGTGAAAATTCTCAGTAACCATTGGCAACTTATTCGTCAAAATCTACTCTCTTCTTCCTTAAGACACATGAAATATGCTGATTGCAGAAGGTGTAAGGCTCCTTTACTTCGTACTGGAGACAGGGTATTTTTATCCACTAGATTCATACATCTAAAACAACCTTGTACAAAGTTGGGTCCTAAGTACATAGGACCTTTTCGAATTGTTACCAAAGTTTGTTCTTCAGCATACTGCCTGGCCTTACCCAAGACCCTCAAGATCCACCCTGTGTTTCATGTATCCCTACTCAAGCCAGTCATCTACAACCGGTACTCCATCAAGAGTAAACCACCTCCTTCACTTTCCATAGAGGGTACTTCAGAGTTTGCGGTCAGTCAGATTCTGGATTCCAAGCTACGGGGCAATCGGTTGTACTACATGGTCCATTGGAAGGGTTACCCTATCACTTGGGAACCAGCCTCTCATGTTCATGCTCCTGCTCTTGTCAAGTCTTTTCACATGAAATACCCTGCCAGGCCTGGTCGGGTCCCCCGGAGGGGTTCTTGAGGAGGGGGCACTGTCACGCTCGGCCAGCGGGAAGCTCCGGTGGTCCTCCTTGCGTGCTTGGTTGCCAGGTATGTCTGCTTGGCTGAGCAATCCCCTCCTGCTGACGTCAGGGCTTGGCTTCTTATTCCGGGCTTCCTGTTCCTTCGGTGTCCGTTTGTTTGTTTCTCTTTGTGGCTCCTGTGAGTACTCTGTTTTGCTCCTTAACCCTCAAACTGCTTGATAACCTGTTGCCAAACTCTGCAAGTATTGACTACGCTGTGTTAACCCTCAAACTGCCTGATAACCTGTTGCCAAACTCTGCAAGTACTGACTACGCTGTGTTAACCCTCAAACTACCTGAAAACCTGTTGCCAAACTCTGCAAGTACTGACTACGCTGTGTTAACCCTCAAACTACCTGATAACCTGTTGCCAAACTCTGCAAGTACTGACTACGTTGTGTTTAACCCTCAAACTGCCTGATAACCTGTTGCCAAACTCTGCATTACTGACTTTGCTGTGTTTAACCCTCAGACTGCCTGATAAGTTTTTACTGACATCGCTGTGCTTAACCATCTAATTGCCTGATTTCAAGTTACCAACTCCTGCATTATTAACTGTTTATTGTTTAACCCTCCTTCTGTCTGAGAATAAGTTGTCTTTCCCTATTCCTGAACTGCCTGAATACAGTTCCATATTCAGAAGACTATCCGGCTGATATCAAGAATTCCATTACTCTTCCCAGAGGACTCAGACCAACAATGCTCCATATTGTGAATACAGGTGGCCCTCGTTTTACAACGGTTCAATTTACACCGTTTCAGAATAACAACCTTTTTTTCCAGTCATGTGACTGCTATTGAAAAGCATTGAGAAGCAGTGCATTTATTAAATTAGCCAGTAGGTGGCGCTGTCCGCTTGTGTTGAGGCAAAGCCAAGCAAGCTGAAATGAATTAGTTTAACCAGACCTGAGCTATCGAGCAGATTTCAAAGGAACAAGATCTTCCTGTCTATAACTCAGTCCAGATTGGAATGCATAGAAAGAACTGTTTGCAAAAAAATGCAAGTGAATTCTGTGTTGTGTGATTATTTTATTAGATTTATAATGCTGTTTAGCAAATGTTTTTGTTCATTTAACTTAGTTTAATTATATATTCTGTGCTGTGTGATTATTTTATTAGGTTTATAATGCTGTCTAGCATTTAAAGTCTTCATTTCAAAGCTTTTAAAATAATGTATTAGGTGTTACTTATGACAATTTTGAGAGGGGCCTGGAACCTAACTCCCCCACTTCCCATTGACTTACATTATAAACTGGGTTTCAATTTACAACGGTTTCGATTTACAACCATTCCTTCTGGAACCTAACCCCGGCATAAACTGAGGGCTACCTGTACCTTGTTTTATAGAAGTTGTCATGGGGTCACGTCCTGGATTAAACTCAGAGTGCAAGGGTGTTGTTTAAGTTCGCCCTAGCATTTGGGTCTTTTTCTGGACATTACCTAACCTGACAATAGGGGTTTTTTTTAAGTGGGGTTTTAGAATAGGGATAACTTTTTTTATTTTTGGTAATTTATTTGTTGTTTTTGTTCAATTTTTATTTTTTGTAATGTTAGTTTTTTCCCCAGTAATGTTAAGTTTGTTAGTTTTAAGGTAAGGTTAGGTTTTTTTATTTTTAAAGGTAAGGTTAGGTTTTTATTTTTTCAGGTACATATTTTTTTTTTTTAAAGCTTTGTAATGTGGGGTTTGTGCCGGTTTAGAGGCTAATAGTGTAGTGGGGATTTTGCAGTGGTTTATGCGGTGGGTTAGGGATTATTAGAGTAGGGCACTTATGACGATTCGGGTTAGTGCTCAAGTATGGGAGTTAGGTTTTTATCTTCTTTTCTCTCTCCATTGAAGTCAATGGGAGAGTACACTAACGTGATCGCGATATTGTAACTTCTGAACTTTGCGTGTGTCAGGTTAGCCCGTGAGCGAAAAAGATTTACTTTCATCTTGTAATGTGAGCACTACCTGAGCAAAAATCAAGCAGAGTTAGCGTGCGAGCTGGAGCAGTAATTACCCCTCCACTCGTAATCTAGCCCTAATTGTAAATAAGTTATGTAGCAGGGAATGAAAACAGGATGTTTAGATTTATATAAGGAGTTATTTTTTAGATGCTTCTCTACTTAGTAAGTCAGTCGTCTCAAGATCTAAACATGCAATAATAATAAGAACAACAGGCCGATAACCTAATTCTTCCATCAGATGTGCTTCTATACCTACATCATATCTGTATTTTATTGTTGATTAGCACTGTTATCTAGGTTACTCCTGCAGAGAGAGGCGCGTCAGATGTCTTAGCAGTGCAGTGTGATTTATTTGCTCCCCTTGTTCACTGCCTGACTGCTGCTCTGTCTCTGGTTTAACAGTATGTAGTGTTTGCTTCATCACAGCACCTAAACAGGACGGAACCCCCTCACTGGCTACCAAGGTGCAGAGAATGTGTCAGAATGGCGGCTTATAGTCTAGATGCACACAGAAATGGAAACCAATATGTAGAATATGCTGGGGCTTAATATCATACTAACTGACAGATAAAATGTATAAAGTTAGTGTTAATATCCGCATGCTCTTAAAGGGCCACTAAACCCAAAATCTTTCTTTCATGATTCAGATAGAGAATAGAAATTTAAACAACATTACAATTTACTTCCATTATTTATTTTGCTTCATTTTTTAAATATCCTTAGTTGAAGAAAAAGCAATGCACATGGTGAGCCAATCACACGAGGCTTCTATGTGCAGCAACCAATCAGCAGCTAGTGAGCATATCTAGATATGCTTTTCATCAAAGAATATCAAGAGAATAAAACAAATTAGATAATATAAGTAAATTTGAAAGATGTTTAAAATGGCATTCTCTTTCTAAATCAGAAAAGAAAAAATGAGGGTGGCATGTACCTTTAAGTGCAGTCGCCTCAGGGTAGCTCATGCATATATCTTCTCCTTTGGCCTTTCACAATGGATTGATTCTCCAAGTCACCAAAATGTCTCATTTTTTCTTTTCACCATATCCAGAATTTAGCATCATTACTATCCTCAGCCCTTGACAGTGGGCCCTGCCATTTTGGCCTTTACTCTGTGCACTCACATACAGAGCGGTGGCATACAGTGCTGAAATGTTACTTGCACTTGTGAGAGGCACTGGAGAAAACTCACACACCAGCTTACTTTCTGCACCACTTATTTTATGATACAGTGCCCTCTCTCTAAGTAGAACCACTTTTAACTCTTATAACCCTAAGGGGCCTATTTATCAAGCCGTCAACCGCAAATACGCTGTAATTCCGCAGCATAATTGTGGCGAGCTTGATTCTCCTTATTTTTCAAAGCCTACAGACCGGCAAAAGTAGAAATTTGTGACGTAACATACGATCCGCTGGTTTCAGTCCGACACAGATCGATGCTTACGTCACTATAGATGTTCCAAATGCAAATTCAGCACTATCTGACTACTTTGCTAGTTATCAAATAACTACCAGGTACGCTCGCCACTATTCTGGCCCAGCGTACCTGGTTTTCAATCCGCCGCCCTGGAGGCGGTGGATGCCATAAGAATCAATGGGAGTCTGAAAACAGCAAAAGCTCATGTTCGCTGCTGCCCGATATCCCATTGATTCCTATGGGAGAATAAAATTTAAGTTTACACCTTACACCCTAACATGTACCCTGAGTCTAAACACCCCTAATCTGCCGCCCCCTACACTGCCACCACCTACATTATACTTATTAACCCCTAATCTTCTGCCCGCCACCGCCGCCACCTACATTATACTTATTAACCCCTAATCTGCCACCCCCTACACCGCCGCCACCTACATAAAGTTATTAACCCCTATCCCACCGCACCCGGACCCCACCGCAAATAAATAAATGTATTAACCCCTGACCTTCCATATCACTAGCACTTACTAAACCTATTAACCCTTAAACTGCCAGCCCCCCACATCGCCATAAACTAAATTAAACTAGTAACCCCTAAACCTAACAACCCGCTAACTTTATATTAATTATTAACTCATCCCTATCTTATAATAAATTTAAACTTACCTTTAGATTGAAATTAACTATATTAAACTAATAATTAATTTAATCTACCCTAACTATTAGACTAAATTACATTAAGCTATATTAAACTAATAATTAATCTACCCTAACTTTTATACTAAAATTACATTAAACTACAAATTAAATTAACTATATTATATATTTAAACACCTAACCCTACTGAAATAATTAAAATCTACACTAAAAAATTACTAAGTTAAAAAAAAACTAACAACTAAGTTACAAAAAATAACAAACACTAAGTTACAAAAAAAATAAACACTAAGTTACAAAAAATAAAAAAGAAATTATCAAAGATTTAAACTAATTACACCTAATCTAAGGGCCCTATGAAAATAAAAAAGCCCCCCCAAAATAAAAAAACCCTAACCTACAATAAGCTACAAATAGCACTTAAAAGGGCCTTTTGCTGGGCATTGCCCCAAAGAAATCAGCTCTTTTACCTGTAAATAAAAAAAAAAAAATACCCCCCAACAGTAAAACCCACCACCCACACAACCAACCCCCAAATAAAATCCTAATCTAAAAAAACCTAAAATCCCCATTGCCCTGAAAAGGGCATTTGGATGGGCATTGCCCTTAAAAGGGCATTTAGCTCTATTGCTGCCCAAAGCCCTAACCTAAAAATAAAACCCACCCAATTCACCCTTACAAAATCCTAACACTAACCCCAGAAGATTCACTTACAGTTTTGAAGATCCGACATCCATCCTCAAAGAAGCCGGCAGAAGTCTTCATCCAAGCGGCTGAAGTCTTCCTCCAAGCCCGGAGAAGTCTTCACCCAGACGGCATCTTCTATCTGCATCCATCCGACGCTTGTTGACGTTTATGACGTCATTTCCAGTGTCGTAGTTGACGCTGAGAGTTTTCACGTAGTTGCGTCATCTATGACGCTCATGTTTGTTGCAGACGTTTTTGGCGCCAAAAAATTTGTCAATTGTGGGCGTCATACTTGGCGCCAGTTTTTTTTACATTATTTAAGTCTCTGTTTCTTTTTGCTTCTGGTTTCTAGAGGCTTGTTCTGTTTGCATTTTTTTCCCATTCCTGAAACTGTCATTTAAGGAATTTGATAATTTTTCTTTATATGTTGTTTTTTCTATTACATATTGCAAGATGTCGCAATCTGACCCTGTATCAGAATCTACTTCTGGAAAGCTGCTGCCTGATGTCGGTTCTACCAAAGCTAAGTGCATTTGTTGTAAACTTGTGGTAACTGTTCCTCCGGCTGTAGTTTGTGTTAGTTCTCATGATAAACTTTCAAAAGCAGATAATATTTCCATTAGTAGTAGTCCATTACCTGTTGTTGTTCCTTCAACATCTAATGTTCAGGATATTCCTGTTAATGTAAGAGAATTTGTTTCTAATTCTATTCAGAAGGCCCTGTCTGTTATACCACCTTCTAATAAATGTAAAAGGTCTTTTAAAACTTCTCATAATTCAGATGAATTTTTAAATGCCCGCCAACATTCTGATTTATCTATCTCTGATGAGGATCTATCTGGTTCAGAAGATTCTGCCTCAGATATTGACACTGACAAATCTTCATATTTATTTAAGATGGAGTTTATTCGTTCTTTAGTAAAAGAAATGTTGATTGCATTAGATATGGAGGAGTCTAGTCCTCTTGATATTAAAACCTAGTAACCGTTTAAATTCGGTTTTTAAACCTCATGTAGTTATTTCAGAGGTTTTTCCAGTTCCTGATGCTATTTCAGATGTAATTTCTAGGGAATGGAATAGTTTGGGTACTTCATTTACTCCTTCTTTAAGGTTTAAGAGACTGTACCCTTTGCCGGCTGATAGATTGGAGTTTTGGGAAAAAAATCCCTAAAGTTGATGGGGCTATCTCTACTCTTGCTAAACGTACTACTATTCCTACGGCAGATAGTACTTCTTTTAAAGATCCTTTAGATAGGAAGCTTGAATCTTTTCTAAGGAAGGCTTATTTATGTTCAGGTAATCTTCTTAGGCCTGCTATTTCTTTGGCTGATGTTGCTGCAGCTTCAACTTTTTGGTTGGAGGCTTTAGCGCAACAAGTACCAGATCATAATGTGTATAGCATTGTTAAGCTTCTTCAACATGCTAATAATTTCATTTGTGATGCCATTTTTTATATCATTAGAATTGATGTCAGGTATATGTCTTTAGCTATTTTAGCTAGAAGAGCTTTATGGCTTAAATCTTGGAATGCTGATATGACTTCTAAGTCAACATTGCTATCTCTTTCTTTCCAAGGTAATAAATTATTTGGTTCACAGTTGGATTCTATTATTTCAACTGTCACTGGGGGGAAGGGAGCTTTTTTGCCTCAGGATAAAAAAATCTAAGGGTAAATTTAGGGCTGCTAACCGTTTTCGTTCCTTTCGTCAGAATAAGGAACAGAAGCCTGACCCTTCCCCTGAAGGAAAGGTTTCCAATTGGAAGCCTTCACCAGTCTGGAATAAATCCAAGCCTTTTAGAAAATCAAAATCAGCCCCCAAGTCCGCATGAAGGTGCGGCCCTCATTCCAGCACAGCTGGTAGGGGGCAGATTATGATTTTTCAAAGATGTTTGGATCAGTTCATTTCAAAATCATTGGATTCAGAACATTGTTTCTCAAGGGTATAGAATAGCTTTCAAGTTAAGACCGCCTGTGAGAAGGTTCTTTCTCTCACACATTCCAGTGAACCCAGTAAAGGCTCAGGCTTTTCTGAAATGTGTTTCAGACCTGGAGTCATCTGGGGTAATAGTGCCAGTTCCATATCTGGAACAGGGTCTGGGGTTTTATTTAAATCTGTTCATTGTACCAAAGAAAGAGAATTCCTTCAGACCAGTTCTGGATCTAAACATTTTGAATCATTATGTAAGAATACCAACATTCAAAATGGTAACTATAAGGACTATTTTGCCTTTTGTTCTGCAAGGGCATTATATGTCCACAATAGACATACAGGATGCTTATCTTCATATTCCAATTCATCCAGATCACTATCAGTTCCTGAGATTCTCTTTTCTAGACAAGCATTACCAATTTGTTGCTCTTCCTTTTGGCCTAGCAACAGCTCCAAGGATCTTCTCAAAGGTTCTCGGTGCCCTTCTCTCTGTAATCAGAGAGCGGGGTATTGCGGTGTTTCCTTATTTGGACGATATCTTGGTACTTGCTCAGTCTTTACATTCTGTGGAATCTCACACGAATCAACTTGTGTTGTTTCTTAAAAAACATGGTTGGAGGATCAATTTACCAAAAAGTTATTTGATTCCTCAGACAAGGGTAACCTTTTTGGGATTCCAAATAGATTCAGTATCCATGACTTTGTCTCTAACAGACAAGACGTCTGAAATTGGTTTCAGCTTGTCGGAACCTTTAGTCTCAGTCATTCCCTTCAGTAGCTATGTGCATGGAAGTTTTAGGTCTCATGACTGCAGCATCGGACGCGATCCCCTTTGCTCGTTTTCACATGAGACCTCTTCAGCTTTGTATGCTGAACCTTTGGTGCAGGGATTATACAAGATATCACAATTGATATCCTTAAATCCCAATACTCGACTATCTCTGACTTGGAGGTTAAATCACCACTGTTTAGTTCAAGGGGCCTCTTTTCTTCATCCAACCTGGACTGTGATTTCAACAGATGCAAGTCTTTTAGGTTGGGGAGCGGTCTGGGGATCTCTGACAGCGCAGGGGGTTTGGAAATCTCAAGAGGCAAGATTACCAATCAATATTTTGGAACTCCGTGAGATTTTCAGAGCTCTTCAGTTCTGGCCTCTTCTGAAGAGAGAATCGTTTATTTGTTTTCAGACAGACAATGTCACAACCGTAGCATATGTCAATCATCAAGGTGGGACTCACAGTCCTCAAGCTATGCAAGAAGTATCTCGGATACTTGCATGGGCGGAATCCAACTCCTGTCTAATTTCTGCGGTTCATATCCCAGGTATGGACAATTGGGAAGCGGTTTATCTCAGTCGCCAGACTTTACATCCGGAAGAATGGTCTCTTCACCCAGATGTGTTTCTTCAGATTGTTCAGATATGGGGGCTTCCAGAAATAGATCTGATGGCTTCTCATCTAAACAGGAAACTTCCCAGGTATCTGTCCAGATCCAGGGATCCTCAGGCGGAAGCAGTCGATATGTTGTCACTTCCTTGGAATTATCAACCTGCTTATATCTTTCCGCCTCTAGTTCTTCTTCCAAGAGTGATTTCCAAAATCATAATGGAATGCTCGTTTGTACTGCTGGTGGCTCCATCATGGCCACACAGGTTTTGGTATGCGGATCTTGTTCGGATGTCCAGTTGCCAGCCTTGGCCACTTCCGTTAAGGTCAGACCTTCTATCTCAAGGTCCGTTTTTCCATCAGGATCTCAAATCATTAAATTTGAAGGTATGGAGATTGAACGCTTAGTGCTTAGTCATAGAGGTTTCTCTGACTCAGTGATCAATACTATGTTGCAGGCTCGTAAATCTGTGTCTAGAAAGATTTATTACTGAGTTTGGAAGTCTTACATTTCATGGTGTTCCTCTCATAAGTTCTCTTGGCATTCTTTCAGAATTCCTAGAATTTTACAGTTTCTTCAGGATGGTTTGGATAAGGGTTTGTCCACAAGTTCCTTGAAAGGACCAATCTCTGCTCTTTCTGTTCTGTTTCACAGAAAAATTGCTAATCTTCCTGACATTCATTGTTTTGTACAGGCTAGAAGAGCTTTATGGCTTAAATCTTGGAATGCTGATATGACTTCTAAGTCAACATTGCTATCTCTTTCTTTCCAAGGTAATAAATTATTTGGTTCACAGTTGGATTCTATTATTTCAACTGTCACTGGGGGGAAGGGAGCTTTTTTGCCTCAGGATAAAAAAATCTAAGGGTAAATTTAGGGCTGCTAACCGTTTTCGTTCCTTTCGTCAGAATAAGGAACAGAAGCCTGACCCTTCCCCTGAAGGAAAGGTTTCCAATTGGAAGCCTTCACCAGTCTGGAATAAATCCAAGCCTTTTAGAAAATCAAAATCAGCCCCCAAGTCCGCATGAAGGTGCGGCCCTCATTCCAGCACAGCTGGTAGGGGGCAGATTATGATTTTTCAAAGATGTTTGGATCAGTTCATTTCAAAATCATTGGATTCAGAACATTGTTTCTCAAGGGTATAGAATAGCTTTCAAGTTAAGACCGCCTGTGAGAAGGTTCTTTCTCTCACACATTCCAGTGAACCCAGTAAAGGCTCAGGCTTTTCTGAAATGTGTTTCAGACCTGGAGTCATCTGGGGTAATAGTGCCAGTTCCATATCTGGAACAGGGTCTGGGGTTTTATTTAAATCTGTTCATTGTACCAAAGAAAGAGAATTCCTTCAGACCAGTTCTGGATCTAAACATTTTGAATCATTATGTAAGAATACCAACATTCAAAATGGTAACTATAAGGACTATTTTGCCTTTTGTTCTGCAAGGGCATTATATGTCCACAATAGACATACAGGATGCTTATCTTCATATTCCAATTCATCCAGATCACTATCAGTTCCTGAGATTCTCTTTTCTAGACAAGCATTACCAATTTGTTGCTCTTCCTTTTGGCCTAGCAACAGCTCCAAGGATCTTCTCAAAGGTTCTCGGTGCCCTTCTCTCTGTAATCAGAGAGCGGGGTATTGCGGTGTTTCCTTATTTGGACGATATCTTGGTACTTGCTCAGTCTTTACATTCTGTGGAATCTCACACGAATCAACTTGTGTTGTTTCTTAAAAAACATGGTTGGAGGATCAATTTACCAAAAAGTTATTTGATTCCTCAGACAAGGGTAACCTTTTTGGGATTCCAAATAGATTCAGTATCCATGACTTTGTCTCTAACAGACAAGACGTCTGAAATTGGTTTCAGCTTGTCGGAACCTTTAGTCTCAGTCATTCCCTTCAGTAGCTATGTGCATGGAAGTTTTAGGTCTCATGACTGCAGCATCGGACGCGATCCCCTTTGCTCGTTTTCACATGAGACCTCTTCAGCTTTGTATGCTGAACCTTTGGTGCAGGGATTATACAAGATATCACAATAGATATCCTTAAATCCCAATACTCGACTATCTCTGACTTGGAGGTTAAATCACCACTGTTTAGTTCAAGGGGCCTCTTTTCTTCATCCAACCTGGACTGTGATTTCAACAGATGCAAGTCTTTTAGGTTGGGGAGCGGTCTGGGGATCTCTGACAGCGCAGGGGGTTTGGAAATCTCAAGAGGCAAGATTACCAATCAATATTTTGGAACTCCGTGAGATTTTCAGAGCTCTTCAGTTCTGGCCTCTTCTGAAGAGAGAATCGTTTATTTGTTTTCAGACAGACAATGTCACAACCGTAGCATATGTCAATCATCAAGGTGGGACTCACAGTCCTCAAGCTATGCAAGAAGTATCTCGGATACTTGCATGGGCGGAATCCAACTCCTGTCTAATTTCTGCGGTTCATATCCCAGGTATGGACAATTGGGAAGTGGTTTATCTCAGTCGCCAGACTTTACATCCGGAAGAATGGTCTCTTCACCCAGATGTGTTTCTTCAGATTGTTCAGATATGGGGGCTTCCAGAAATAGATCTGATGGCTTCTCATCTAAACAGGAAACTTCCCAGGTATCTGTCCAGATCCAGGGATCCTCAGGCGGAAGCAGTCGATATGTTGTCACTTCCTTGGAATTATCAACCTGCTTATATCTTTCCGCCTCTAGTTCTTCTTCCAAGAGTGATTTCCAAAATCATAATGGAATGCTCGTTTGTACTGCTGGTGGCTCCATCATGGCCACACAGGTTTTGGTATGCGGATCTTGTTCGGATGTCCAGTTGCCAGCCTTGGCCACTTCCGTTAAGGTCAGACCTTCTATCTCAAGGTCCGTTTTTCCATCAGGATCTCAAATCATTAAATTTGAAGGTATGGAGATTGAACGCTTAGTGCTTAGTCATAGAGGTTTCTCTGACTCAGTGATCAATACTATGTTGCAGGCTCGTAAATCTGTGTCTAGAAAGATTTATTACCGAGTTTGGAAGTCTTACATTTCATGGTGTTCCTCTCATAAGTTCTCTTGGCATTCTTTCAGAATTCCTAGAATTTTACAGTTTCTTCAGGATGGTTTGGATAAGGGTTTGTCCACAAGTTCCTTGAAAGGACCAATCTCTGCTCTTTCTGTTCTGTTTCACAGAAAAATTGCTAATCTTCCTGACATTCATTGTTTTGTACAGGCTTTGGTTCATATCAAGCCTGTCATTAAGTCAATCTCTCCTCCTTGGAGTCTTAATTTGGTTTTGAGAGCTTTACAGGCTCCTCCGTTTGAGCCTATGCATTCTCTGGATATTAAGTTACTTTCTTGGAAAGTATTGTTTCTTTTGACTATCTCTTCTGCTAGAAGAGTTTCTGAATTATCTGCTTTTTCTTGTGTCTCCTTTTCTGATTTTTTATCAGGATAAGGCGGTTTTGCGGACTTCATTTAAATTTTTACCTAAGGTTGTGAATTCCAACAACATTAGTAGAGAAATTGTTGTCCCTTCGTTGTGCCCTAATCCTAAGAATTCTTTAGAAAAATCTTTGCATTCTATGGATGTGGTAAGAGCTTTGAAATATTATGTTGAAGCTACTAAAGATTTCAGAAAGACTTCTAGTCTATTTGTTATCTTTTCTGGTCCTAAGAAAGGTCAGAAAGCTTCTGCTATTTCTTTGGCTTCTTGGTTAAAACTTTTGATTCATCATGCTTATGTGGAGTCGGGTAAATCCCCGCCTCAGAGGATTACGGCTCATTCTACTAGGTCAGTTTCTACTTCCTGGGCTTTTAAGAATTAACCTTCTGTTGATCAGATTTGCAAAGCAGCAACTTGGTCTTCTTTGCATACTTTTACTAAATTCTACCATTTTGATGTTTTTTCTTCTCCAGAAGCAGTTTTTGGTAGAAAAGTACTTCAGGCAGCTGTTTCAGATTGATTCTTCTGCTTATAATTTCAGTTTTTTTCATTATAAGATTAAAACTTTTTGATTTGGGTTGTGGATTCTTTTTTCAGCGGAATTGGCTGTCTTTATTTTTATCCCTCCCTCTCTAGTGACTCTTGTGTGGAGTTCCACATCTAGGGTATTTGCTATCCCATACATCACTAGCTCATGGACTCTTGCCAATTACATGAAAGAAAACATAATTTATGTAAGAACTTACCTGATAAATTCATTTCTTTCATATTGGCAAGAGTCCATGAGGCCCACCCTTTTTGTGGTGGTTCTGATTTTTTTGTATAAAGCACAATTATTCAAATTCCTTGTTGATGCTTTCGCTCCTTTCTTATCACCCCACTTCTTGGCTATTCGTTAAACTGAATTGTGGGTGTGGTGGGGGGTGTATTTATAGGCATTTTGAGGTTTGGGAAACTTTGCCCCTCCTGGTAGAAATGTATATCCCATAAGTCACTAGCTCATGGACTCTTGCCAATATGAAAGAAATTAATTTAAGTTTTTATTTTTGTAACTTAGTGTTTTGTTTTTTTTTTGTTACTTAGTGTTTGTTATTTTTTGTAACTTAGTTGTTAGTTTTTTGTAACTTAGTAATTTTTTTAGTGTAGATTTTAATTATTTCTGTAGGGTTAGGTGTTTAAATATATAATATAGTTAATTTAATTTGTAGTTTAATGTAATTTTAGTATAAAAGTTAGGGTAGGGGAGTGGCTAGGCAGCGGCCATGTTAGGTCGCAATATCTGTTGCTCCTAAAGTGATCTGCTTAATCCGCCAATTTAAGCAGTAAATCTGCAAAATACAATAGCACCCGTCTCATCCTGGACTGGACAGAGAAGCGCAGTACCGATCTATACTAAATTTGCAGAATATATGACCTATAGGAACCAGATCTGGCCCGTTGAGTCCTTGGGAGGCAGCCTACAGCAAGGTTAAACACCCCCCCCCCCGTAACCCGGGGTATAGCAGTCCTCAGTTGACTGCCCGTTCTACCAAAGAAGGGAACCATTTATCAGGATAATTCATTCACCTGTGGATGTATGTGAGGAGAAACTGTACAAAAAAGGTATAGTTTAAATAATGGAGGCCCTAAATAAATGGGAAAGAGAGATGACGCAGCACATTGAGGATTATATCCGGAGCTTAGAGGAAGAGTTATGTGGACTTCTCCTGGGTCCTATAACTACAGCGGTTTCCCTAGCTGAAAGCGGCGAAGAAACTATGTCCTCTTGGTCAGACCTGACTAGCGAAGAGATTTTCAACCCTCACACTAAAATGGATGCCCAGCAGAAATTGCAACCTGAGCTGCAGATCGAAACCACATGTAGCAGGCCGGTAGAGGAGCTCTATGCGATCACAGAAGAAACCGCTCTTCAAGTAATAATGGGGGATGAGTTCAAGATCAGACTTATCTTATTTGGCAATCCCAGCTTATTACCTCTTGTCCATCCTCCGCTGGCTGTGACCGGCGCGGGAGGACAAATAGGTAGCAGTAAGCCTCTAATTACCCAGAGAGACTGGGACCTTACAGAAATAGGACGCTTGCAAGGGCTACATTCACAGAAAGTGTGCTTCCTATACTCAGGGTTCCTCACCCGAACGAGCCACTCGCAAGATCACCGACACGGAGTGGGCTGAGGGAGAACTGAATCCCCAGATACGAGACTCACCCTTGAGACTGTTATGCTGGATGGAAGCTGGGAAACATCCCTGCTATTTTTGCAAGACTGGATCAGGACTGGGTGCGGGGTAAAAACCTGGTGTATATAAGCTGATTTTATGTCCGTATTTTGAACGACAGATATACACTGCTCAACTGTCCCACTTAATTATTTTAACTATTTTACTTAAAAATATTTCTTGTACATATTAGAATTACCGGGTGTAACGTCTTGTTTGCCATTTATATCTTTTCAGTTCTGCTGTTCTCCTATCGATAATGTATTCCAGGTTCCCTATCTCTTACATAACCTAAACTAAGCTAGCTCTGACCTCTGGTTATAGTATGTTGTAGTGAGGAGATCTCCCCAGCGTTGTAATTGTATCCTCATGCCCCACTAACACCATGTAAATTTGGTTGAGCACATTAACACATTTTCACAGTAATAGCTGCTCCCTGCACCCCCGGTATCGCATGGGGTATTCTTTTACATACACCTACAGGGCCTCCTAGCTAAATTAGAATCCTCACTCTCATTACCTGTGAATCAGTAAGTTGTTATTTGCTTTCTTCTCACGATGTCTGTATGGGGGAGTTCTTAAAAAACAAAAAAGCAAAAAACAAAAAACAGCTATAAAACCCTTGCATTAATAATATTGCTGTTTGCTTAACGCTATGCATTCTTTGTCACACACATGCTCCTCTTTTTGGCCATTTTATTCCCTGAGTTCCTCAAAGTACACATTAACTTTTTAAATATTTCTGGATCCGACGTGACTTGCAGTTATATACACTTAAGGTAAACTGTTTTTCTTATATTAGACCTCTGCCCGCTCTGTTATTTATATAGGTTTATATGAGAAGTAGAGTTCTGGGTACATGACAAAAAACCTGATATATACAAGCTGATATTGTTATGGAATTATGACTGTTTGACATATACTGTTTAACTCTCTCTCCTAGCTCCAGCGTATTATCTGTACTTATTGGTTGCAAAGGGTTTGAAATCCCAAATTTATGTTACTTATATGTTTCTTAGGTTTTAGGTAAGTTGTTCTTTAGCTATTTATACTACCTTGGATATCTTTTTTATTGACTACTTAACATAAGCTGGGTCTGTCTCATAGATATATCACACTGATGTGAGGAGGCCTACCAGTGTATCCAATTTACCCCTCTACATCAATTTAACCAGTTAAACTTTGCAGAGCCCCTGAACAACTAAGTATAAAGCTCAGTGATCCCTTATATCAATATATTAGGCTCTTGATTTTCAATATTGTGGATACAGATACGTTTACTCACCCCCATAGCCATAACCATATCCTCTCAGGAGTTAGGTAGAGGAGGTTATACTCCAAAATAGTAGCTATTAATGAGCTGTGTATCTGCATTAACCCCTGATTAATTGGTATAGTCTCTCATAGCATTTTAGCCCCATTCTGAAAACATTTGTTGCTTTGGCTCTGCTGATAGGGGTGTATATTCTATTGAAACCTCATACTTTCTACTTTGGTTATGATAATATGGGCTCAAATTTGAAATCATCTACTCTAATCCCTCTATGTAGAAAGTTGCTTATACTCTGACTTGGGATAGACGTGTCAGATTACATTTTCTGTATCTCTGTTTTTTATAATTAGGCCAGTCATTCCTACTCCTCCTAACAGCTCAACTCTGAAGTGTTCTTAACAATGGTTCCCTTACTACTGTTATTACTATTACTAATATGTTTATACATCTGTATAGCTCAATTTAAGGGTCTTATATAAGTTTTTTTTTAGTTTTCGTAATGGATCTAAACCCTATAAAATTAGAAAAAGGAGATTCCCTAATAGAGACCCATGAGTGGTCTCTCTAGTTTCAGAAGTTACCTTCCTGGATTATGTTCAAGAGTGTATAAGGGGCCCAAAAGTGGTCCTGTTGGTTTTGCTGAAGGTACAGAGCTGTTTTGGCATTGACTCTGGTATTTAATCTGTGTTTGTATGGATATATACCTCCACTCCACTCCACTTAAATTATATAACAATTGTTAGTTTAATATGTGGAAACCATCTGTATGCAACGCTTTCGACATGTTTATGTTTGTTTGCCTTTTGATGAATCTCAATAAAAACTTTAAAAAAAAAAAAAAGTTAGGGTAGATTAATTATTAATTTAATATAGTTTATTGTAATTTTAGTATAAAAGTTATGGTAGAATAATTATTAATTTAATATAGTTTAATGTAATTTTAGTATAATAGTTAGGGTAGGTTAATTATTAATTTAATATAGTTTAATGTAATTTTAAAGGTAAGTTTAAATTTATTATAAGATAAGGATTAGTTAATATTTAATATAAAATTAGCGGGATGTTAGGTTTAGGCGTTAATAGGTTAATTTAGTTTATGGCAATGTGGGGGGCTGGCGGTTTAGGGGTTAATAACTTTATTTAGTTGCGGTGGGGTCCGGGAGCGGCGGGATAGGGGTTAATAACATAATGTAGGTGGTGGCGGTGTAGGGGGCAGCAGATTAGGGGATAATTACATAATGTAGGTGGTGGTGGGCTCCGGGAGCGGCGGAATAGGGGTTAATAACTTTATTAGAGTGCCGGTGGGCTCTGGGAGTGGCGGGATAGGGGTTAAACAGTTTAGTATAGTGGCGGTGCTTAGTGACAGTATACAAATAAAGCTGAGAAAAAGCCGAATAGCAGCGAGATCGATGACTGTTAGTTAACAACAGTCCGCTGCTCATCGCCCCATACTTGGTGTGCGGCTTTTTGACAGCTTTTTTGTTAAATATGGAGAGTGTATTAAGGTCCGCGGCAACAATGTTAGACGATGTCAGGCGAGCGTATTGGTACCGGCAAATGTAGCACATTTGACGGCTTGATAAATAGGCCTCTAAATGTCTATTCTCCACTATAAATTAAAGGAGTGCATTTTAATTTGAATCAGAATCAGTTTTGCAATATGCTTTTGTTAAACAAAATACTTCTAGGAGTTGATTTATTAAGCAGCGGATGCTGCAATCTACCCCCGAAGTTTCAGTGGCCGCGAATGTGCAGGGGGCTGCATTGCACAAGCATTTCACAAGAAATGATAAATGCCGATAGTGTATGCTGTAAGCGTAATCTAAAAAAAACTAATACTAAACCCCAAAGATGGTACTTACCAATGATGAATCCAGGCGGCGGCACTCCATCTTCTTATCTTCATCCCGGCAGTGATCTTCATCCATCTTCCTATCTTCCATCCCCGATGTCCTCTTTATGTAGTGACCAGCCGCACACTGAATTTTGAATGAGAGGTACACGCTTTATATAGGGGTACCCTTGCATTCCTATTGGCTGAAATTCAATTTCAAATTCAAATCAATTCTATTGGCTGATTTGAATTTGAAATTGAAAATTAGGCGCATTAGATGTCTTAGCAGTGCAGTACCTCTCACAAGTGCGAGAACACTTCTGCAATCAGAAAGCCATTAGTTACGTATATTGTGTTAGTGATCACTCAGTTTGCCTAGTACAAACCACCACTGTCGCTCTGAACAGACATGTTTCTTAAGTGCAAATGTACTGGGCATGTTATTATTATTATCAGGTATTTGTAGAGTGCTAACAGGTGTAATGCTCGTGGGATACTCTTCTATCAGACCAAACTCGGCGAGTAGTCTTGTTATCCCGGCGTCGAGCCGGAATGATAGGGAATATCCCAGAGCAGAGAAAGTTAGTGAGATGAGGAAAGCGGAACTCACCACAGGCAGGACAGTCCCCAGCGGAAACAGCAGAGCAGTCCAAGGATGAACCACTAGAATGGTAAGGCAGGCAGGGTTTGACAACAGCAAAGCAGTCCAAGGATAAACCACTAGAATGGTCAGGCAGGTAGGGTTTGGCAACAACAAAGCAGTCCAGCAGTCAGGCAGGCAGGTTCAGTAACGGTATTTAGGCACTTAGAAAGAACAATATGTCACACCCTGGAGTACACAAAGTAACACCTATACTTGGGCAGTGACAGATCGTTAGTGGAAAGTTTAAATAGGCACAGGATTCGCACCACTGAGGTCTGACCGGCATCAGGAGCCGACACTGCACCTGGCAACGAGCAAGGAAGGAGACGCCGCGCCCCTAGCAATGGCTAGAGCGGCGTGACATAGCCCCCCTCTCAAAGGTTCCCTCCGGGAACCAGAGTCGACCTCAAAGGATGAGCAGCATGGAATCTGCAGACCAGAGATGGAGCATGTACATCACAGACAAAAACCCAGGAATGATCTGCCACAGAGTAATCCTTCCAATGAATCAGATACTGCAGTTGTCTGCGCCTGATCTTAGCTACCTCATATTCGGGGTCACAACGGACCAGGAGCGGAGGAGGAAGCGCTCGGGGCTGGGTATATCTATTCTTGATGTGAGGTTTAAGTAGTGAGATGTGGAAAACTGGATGTATGCATAGGGTTTTTGGCAAGGCCACTTTGTAGGCAACAAGAACAGTCTTTTCAGGACCTTGTAAGGACCGATAAACCTAGGCCCCAATTTGTGACAGGGTTGACGTAGATGAATATGTCAAGTAGAGACCAAAAACGTTCACCCACTGGAATGGCACGTACAGAAGCCCTATGACGATTAGCAATTTTCTTATATCTAGAGACAGCTGAACGCAGCTGAGAGCAAATACGTTGCCAGTGAGTGGTGCATTCAGTGCAGTGTCGGTCTGCAGCAGGGACCCCAGTGGACTGAGCTGAAAGAGGGAAGACACGAGGTTGATAACCTGCTGTGGCTTGAAATGGAGAACATCAAAGAGAAGAGTGCCAATGAGTGTTTCTTGCCAGCTCAGCTAGGGGTAGCAACTCAGACCAGTTGGTATGGCGAGCCTTGACAAAGGCTCTAAGGTAGGCTTTGAGATCCTGGTTTGTTCTCTCAGTTAGTCCATTGGTCTGAGGATGGGAGCCAGACGACAAGGAAACAGTGGTTCCAATCAACTTACAAAAGGCTCTCCAGAAGGCAGAGGTGAACTGTGGACCTCTGTCGGAAACAATATTCACAGGAATGCCATGAAGTCGTACCACATGCAAGAGAAAAAGGGACTATAATTCTTGCGCAGAAGGCAGTTTGGTTAGGGGTACGAAGTGAGTAAGTCTGGAAAAAGTGGTCCACCACAACCCAGATAACTGTATGGTGGTCGGAAGAAGGAAGGTACACAATTAAGTCCATTGTTATGTGTGTCCATGGTTGTTTGGGAATGGACAATGGTTGGAGCAAGCCGGGAGGCAAAGATTGAGGAGTCTTGTTGGCAGCACAAATTGTGCAGGCTTTCACATATTCCTGAATGTCAGACTTGATAGTAGGCCACCAAACATCTTGAGAAAGACACTTGAAAGTCCTAGTCGAACCAGGATGTCCTGAGAGTTTGCTATCATGAGCCCAGGCTATCACAGGTATATGCAGGTTCAGGGGTACAAAGAGGATATCGGAGGCCATGGGGGCACCAGTAGGTTCACTAGACTGAGCACGTTGCAGTCGTTGCAGAAGGGTGGTATTGAGTTGAGCAACCACACAGGAAGGGGGTATGATGTGTTCAATAGGAGCTTCTGAGGAATCACTTGAGCGAGGGAACTGATGGGAAAGGGCATTAGCCTTCTTGTTCTTGGTCGCAGGAAGATAAGAGACCACAAAGTTAAAACGGGAGAAGAACAAGGCCGACCTGGCCTGTTGAAGATTGAGTCGATGAGCAGTCTCTAGGTAAGTCAGATTCTTGTGGTCGGTGAGAATCTGAATAGGATTGGCGGTGCCCTCTAACCAATGAAACCATTCTGTCAAGGCCATCTTAATGGTTAAGAGTTCATGATTACCTATTAAAAATTCTAAGGAAAGCATACCCAAGGTTCTGAATGGTATTGGAATATTTAGCACCTTACAAAATTAATGTTAATAAATCCGAAATACTTTGGATACATAAAAGTAAAAAAAGTATACAGAAACATTCTTTTCAGGAATCCTCTAGTATTCAGTATTTAGGGATTAATATCCACGCTGATCCAAACCAATGGTATAGATTAAATTATCTCTCATTCTTTAGAAAAGCAACAGAAAAATTGAAACATTGGAGGGTATTCCCTATCTCTCTCTCTGCGAAGGTAATGATCATCAAGACTATTTTATTTCCACAATTAATGTATATCATGCAAAATATTGGCCTACCTATTTTGAATCAAGACATTAAGAGATTTAATAAGGATTGCGCGAACTTTATCTGGAATAACAAGAGACACTTATTATCTATCTCCAAATTAACTCTCAGACCCGAAGATGGGGGCTTATCCTTTCCAGATATCCAAAAATATAATATTGCAAACCTAGCTCGCTTTGCTGTCGATTGGATATCGGAAGCCAATTACCTTACACCCTTTTTCTTAGAAAGGGAAATGTGCGCTCCCTATTCACTTTCTGCACTACTACATTGTCCAATAATCCATCTCCCCAATAATATTAAAAAAATGAAGATGATATGTAACCCAATTGAAGCATGGCAAAAACTAAGTATAATGTTAGATATTAATTTTGAACTAACCCCTTATCTTTCAATTCTAGGCAACCCTCAATTTATACCGGGTTTATCCTATGAGGTCTACAATAAATGGTCACAACACGGTTTGACTCATGTCCATCAATGCTTAGATTCTTCATTACAAATGAGACCTTTCTTAGAGATTGCCAGGGAATTTAAATTACCCAATAAGAATTTTTACGCATATCTTCAGATGAGACATTTCGTGATGGGAATCAAGAAATCTAGCGTAAATTCTAGTGGATGGACGCAAATTAAATCTTATATAGTAAGCTATAAAACTGGTAATCATAGTATAGCATTACTATACAAAATTATGCTTGCGAAACAAGGTCAATTACTAATTAATAATTTGATAGAGAAGTGGAATATCCACTTTTGGGATATTTCATCAGAGGTAGTAATTTCATCCTTTAAATTCCCACATCTTGGAAGGAGTCCCATTTAAAGTTGCTCAACAACGCTTATCTGACTCCATGGAGAGTTTCTAAATGGAACACTCACTCCAATAATAATTGCCCAAAATGTAACAACATAAAAGCAGACTTAATACACTGTTTTTGGCTGTGTCCGAAAATTGCTCAGTTCTGGAGAAAGATAGAATTCTGGATAAATAAAAATCTAGAGAATAAAATTAAACTGACATCTAGAGACATTTTCTTCTTTCTAACAGCAGATACTAAGCAAACAAATACTAATTTTATTAATACAGTAATTGCATTAGGTCGTAACTTGATATTAAAAGAATGGAAAAGTAAGCAGGCACCTTCAATTCCATGCTTTATAAATCATATCTACTCCCAGATAGTTTTCGAACAATTAACTATATCCCCATTAAATAGGAAAAAAACTAAAGCTTTTTTCTTAAAATGGTTGAAAGTTATTTTAAATTATCTATATAGGCATATGGAGAGAAATATACATTAAAGTTGAATTTGAGTCCCCAACTTAATTATATAACGTATCATACAGGGAAGCGAAGTGTATCAACCCTGTGTAACGAGAATCAATCTCAAAGCTAATTAAATGGGCAGGGGGGTGCTCTATATCCTAGCATAAACATAGATAAATGTGAAGAAAAAATGGATATATCAGAGCACACAATCGCCACAAATATAAGTGATGTGTAAGTGAGTTGGCTGTGAGCGAGCCAAGTAAAATAAAATATAACTTTTAATATTACATATAAAATAAAATAAAGTTGGTGAAGAACATTCACACATGTACAGTGCAGGGTTAAAAACACTTAAAAATTGTGAACTGAATGCTGAGATGCCCAGGTAATAACCATTAATGTGGGTTTGAGAGAGAGAATCTGGCAGGGAGGCACCACAAAATGCTCACGGATTGCACAAAAAACTAAACTATAAAAGAGGATTGACCTCACACAACAGTATATCTATCTAGTGCAATGCTGGAGCAGTGCCTAAGCCTGTCAGAGTCCCAAACAATAGTGTATCAGGTAGTGTAGTAGTTAACAATACCCGAATATCAAATGTAAGATATAGGACTAATAATAAGAAGAGCCCAAAACAAATACCGGACTATTATACACTTTGATTACATATAAGTTGCATTCCTTTTAAGGTACCAATTACCACGTAACCCACATAAGGCAAATAGTTTAAGCATTCATAGAGAGCGCCTGATAGGTGACAAAATAAAAACCAGCTGGAGGAGAGCGCCAACGATTGGCAACATGTTGGTTAAAAGTCATTTTACTAAGAGAAAATGCAGCAAATATATATGTGGAACATACACCTGTGGCACATGCAGTTTTTGCAAATTCATATCTAATGAAAGAGAGTTTATCAGTCGTACTGGAGGTACAAAGCGGATGCTTGGATTTGCCAACTGTAAAACTAAAAATGTGGTTTATTGCTTACTGTGTAAATGTGGAAAGAGATATATTGGTATAACGACCCGAGAGTTACGCACACGACTGGGGGAACATGTGAATAGCATTAAGAACTGTATTAAAGATCAAGAGAAAGGCAAAATTCTCACCCCAGTAGCTAAGCATTATGCCAAGAATCATGGCACCAAACCAGACTTAAAGGTCTCAGTACTTCAGGTGATTAAACCAGGAATTAGAGCAGGAAATGTGGAGAGCATGCTGCTCCAGGCAGAATGCCGTTGGATATTCTGGTTAAATACTTTGGCACCAGTAGGTCTTAACGAACAAGATGGATATAATTCCTTTTTATAAGACCAGTATATCCATAAACACTTACCACAGATATCTGGTAAAATCTGACTTAAACAGGAGACTCAGGATGGGTGAGGGACTAAACAGTAAATTGGTAACCTAACATATGTTTAGTAAACATATATCAATGCCCCCCACCTAACATCTAACTAAATAAGTGTAATATACGGAATGATAAAACTGAACTACACTACAAATCTTCTATATATACTTAGCAAATCATTACGTTTTCTTTGATTATGGAATCAATAATTTACACATATAATTATTTTATTCCGTACTAACAAATGTGGTACCACAGCTCTATAGACATAATAGAGATATATGGCGATATATGTTATATATGTTACATCTATCAAAGATGGCAAAAGAACAAAGCCTATTTTTATACCTCTCCTTCTTGCTAATTAACTTCTCCTCTCGATATTAATTAATTTCTTTGTCAATCCAACATAAGATGTCAGTAAGACTATACATTTATGGGATTAATACACGGTCATTTATTGATATCCCTACATTAATCCGTGTATAATTATGAAAAAGTCATGATACTTTGATAACATTATCTTCTGTTATCAACATAGTTAAATACTAATTGCTATTATAATGTATTGAAAATCTAAAACCTAATGATATTATGATAATATCCTACTGTTATCAAAAGTTATAACACATAAATATTAAAATATCATCATCATGCTTTAAGTGTACTATCGGTCTGCTCAACAATTTAAATAAGGTTTACAACATGTCAGCTCTTTCGTGACTTTTCTTTTAACGAAACACCATCGGACAGAATATATATGATAATGGATAGTACCGGAGCTCTGATGATCTTATCTCTTAAGCGAAACAGATATCTATTTATCATTATCTGATACTCTTTATCTTGTGGCTTGATCAACATTACAATTAATATGCAACATAATGATTATGGTCACTATATAGTATTCACTAACCACATATTACATTGGCGAAAGTGACAACTATCACAAACTTATTTAGATGCTTCGTTATACACAAGATGTTTACTTTTGAGGAGGTTATGTCCCGTGTTAAGCAGCTGATATACAATATAGCTGATGTGAGCCTAGATCAATGTTAGCAAGCTACCGATACACAAGTCCTGTCTTATAATAAGTGTTTACATAAGCGTTAACATTATACGCCTCCAAGTATACGTCATTACCCAAGAAGTCATGTGACATTAGACTACCCAATCGGATGGGTTACTAACGATTGGCTATTATCATAGGGGTGTGTACGATTACTCACCCCCTATTGGCTAACAGCACTACTTTAACAGTGAGTTCGGCGCGAGTCGGGTTAGCCTTTGACAAAGCCACGAGCGTGGCGAAATGCGCATCAGGCGCTCTCTATGAATGCTTAAACTATTTGCCTTATGTGGGTTACGTGGTAATTGGTACCTTAAAAGGAATGCAACTTATATGTAATCAAAGTGTATAATAGTCCGGTATTTGTTTTGGGCTCTTCTTATTATTAGTCCTATATCTTACATTTGATATTCGGGTATTGTTAACTACTACACTACCTGATACACTATTGTTTGGGACTCTGACAGGCTTAGGCACTGCTCCAGCATTGCACTAGATAGATATACTGTTGTGTGAGGTCAATCCTCTTTTATAGTTTAGTTTTTTGTGCAATCCGTGAGCATTTTGTGGTGCCTCCCTGCCAGATTCTCTCTCTCAAACCCACATTAATGGTTATTACCTGGGCATCTCAGCATTCAGTTCACAATTTTTAAGTGTTTTTAACCCTGCACTGTACATGTGTGAATGTTCTTCACCAACTTTATTTTATTTTATATGTAATATTAAAAGTTATATTTTATTTTACTTGGCTCGCTCACAGCCAACTCACTTACACATCACTTATATTTGTGGCGATTGTGTGCTCTGATATATCCATTTTTTCTTCACATTTATCTATATTTTAAATTATCCACTAAATATACAATTTTCTCTTACTTATACTTTTAGTAGGACTGAATATTTTGAATTTTTAGTATTATCCAATGTTTTTCCTGCAGATTGGTATTAAATTTAATTGGATATGAAGATGAGATGATGTTGGGGCGTTTGAGTAGACACAGGAGGTTAAATCCCCCCCCTTTTTTTTTTTCTCTTTCTCTTTTTGTTTTGTTCTATTGTCGTTACGTTTTAGGTTTACTATCCACCGTGCCACTTGCTAATGTCCTATTCCTTTGGCTAAAGGAACGGGAAATCACAAAAGGGGGTAATATTCCATTAAGGATAGAGGAAAAAAATAATAATCTTTCCGCTTTTGTTTCTCCCGCTCTCATCTTTTTCTCTTTTTTTCCCCCTTTGTAACAAATTTACTGATACATATATTAAGACGAAGGATACCAGATAAAATTGTTCTTTTTCTTTTTTTTTTCCTTTATTGTTCAAAATTTATTTATTATGTGTTTAAAATATGATATCCATTAATATGTATCTGTTTTCGATTTTTTTTCTTCTTTTATACACTGCTAATTCTTTTTTTTTTTTTTTTTTGTCTTAATAAATAAAAAAATTATGTTTGAAAAAATTTAAAAATAAGAGGATTTGGGTAACAGGTTATGAGGATACCTGGGTAAATGAGAACAATTAAAGGTCCTATTTCATATTGAACTAGTTATTATATATGTCTAAATTATTATTTAGTATGTATAGGAGAAACCTACTTTTATACGTATTTAAGCAGTAGCTTAGCAGGGTGCATCTTGTTATAGCCTAGAAAATTATGTTTTTCTTATGTGCATTGCTTGTATATTATAGGTTTCTTATTATTGTCTCATCTCTTATTTTTCCTTTTTCACTGTAAATTCATTGAATGTGACATTGAGCAATTTTTGAATTTTCACTTTCTTTGTATTTGATTACATGTTGTATTCCTGAATCCTCTTTAATAAAAAGAAATTAAAAAAAAAAAAAGAGTTCATGATTACCCACATCGTAGTTCCTCTCAGCAGGAATAAAGCGGTTAGAGAAAAAGGCTACAGGGTGTGACTTGGAAGTCAAATGGTCCCTTTGGGTAAGAACAGCTCCAGCCCCTATCTCAGAGGCATCAACCTCTGAAGTGAACTGTAGGTCAGGATCAGGATGGCGGAGCACAGGAGCTGAACAGAAAGTCTTTTTCAGACAAGAGAAGGCATTTATGGCCTCAGGAGGCCAATGTTTACAGTTTTTGTACCGTTTTGTCAATTCAGTGAGAGGAGCGACTATTTGAGAAAAGTTCTTTATAAACTTGCGGTAATAATTGGAGAATCTTAAGAACCTCTGCAATTCCTTTAAAGAGGTAGGTTGAGGCCATTCAAGTACTGCGGTGAGTTTAGCAGGATCCATGGCAAAACCCTCCTTTGAGATGACATAACAAATGTATTGTATCTGAACTTGATCAAACTCACATTTTTCTAGCTTGGCTACCAAAGAATTGTCCCTGAGACGAAGAAGCACCTGTCTCACATGCCTATGATGCTCCTCTAAAGTGGAAGAGTAAACAAGGATATCATCCAGATAAACGATGACAGTGCGGTTGAGGAGGTCACAGAAGACATCGTTGACAAATGCCTGGAAGACTGCAGGGGTGTTGCAAAGCTCTAAGGGCATTATGAGGTATTCGTAATGCCCTGATCTTGTGTTAAATGTGGTCTTCCATTCGTGGCCTGGATAGATGCAAATCATATTGTATGCCCCACATTAAATTTGGTGAAAAAGCGAGCATCCTGGAGTCATACAGTTAGGTGAGCAATGGTATGGGATAGCGATTCTTGATGGTTATGTTGTTCAAGGCCCTGTAGTCAATGAAGGGTCTGAGCCCACCATCCTTCTTACTGACAAAAAAGAAACCAGCCCCAGCAGGAGAGGAGGAAGGGCGAATGAATGCTTTAGCTAGGTTCTCTTGGATGTAATCCTCCATGGATTTGGTTTCAGCCTTGGAGAGTGGATAAGTCCTCCCTTTAGGAAGTAGGGCTCTGGGAAAGATATCGATCTTGCAATCATAAGGATGGTGGGGTGGCAGTACGTTGGCTTTTTTTTTCTCAAACACATCTGCAAAGTATACTGAAGGAAGGTTTGAAGGAGTCTGTATACTGGCTATGGGAATACGGGGCAGAGGAATGAATTTATCAAGGCAGGAGTGGAAACAAGAGGTACCCCAGGAGGCCAGTTGTCCCTCAGCCCAGTCGAACTGTGGATTGTGTACCTGAAGCCAAGGAAGACTAAGGATGACAGACTGTGCTGGGGAATGAATGACCTCAAACTTCAGCTGTTCAGTGTGGAGGACTCCCACAGTAAGGGTCAGGGGTGCTGACTCAAAATGGATCATGCCCGAACCAAGGGGGGTGCCATCCAGGGTAGTTATTTTGAGACAGCGTCTTTTCTGCAGAAGAGGCAAACTAGCTTTGGATCATAAAACGGTGATCCAGGAAGTTTCCAGCTGCCCCTGAATCAATGAAGGCTTGAGTGTGGACGGTATTCTGAAGGAAGGTAAGGGTAACAGGTACCAGGATCCGAGAGGAGTGAGGGGATTTAGTTGAGATCATGCTTAGAGTTACCCCTGTGTTATCCCCTAAGCATTGGCTTTTCCCGGCCGAATGTCACAGTCCTTTAGTTGGTGGGTGTTGGATCCGCAATAAAAACATAGTCTCGGTCTCCTTCTTCTCTGCCTTTCAGACTCTGAAGGTTTGAAGGAGGTGAGATCCATGGGTTCCTCTACTGAGGTAACTGGAGCCGCTAAAGGGGTAGCGGATGCTGCCGAAACTGGGCGAATAGGAGGACGGGAGGGAAGGACTCTCTTGTTCTGTCTCTTTCGGCTTGTCTTTCCTGAAAGCGAGACTCCAGATTGATACAAAGCACTATAAAGTAATCCAAAGAAGAAGGAATATCACGATAAGTGAGTTCATCATTCATGCGTTCATGGAGACCCCTCCTAAAGGCTGCCTTGAAAGCACTGCCATCCCAAGTGGTTTTAAGTGCCAAGGTGCGGAACTCGATGGCAAATTGTGCCACAGTTTTATTGCCCTGGCGGAGATCCAGGAAAGAATAGTCTGCAGCAAAGGTAAGACCAGAAGTCCCAAACACAGAAGATAAAGCAGAAATGAACTCATCATCATGCAGGTAGCGTTCTGTTCCAAAAGGGGAGAGACCCAGGCTAGGGCCTTGTCCTTTAGCAAGGAAATTATAAAGGTGACCCTTGACTGGTGAGACTGAAAGGTGTGAGGATCATTGCAGAAGTGCAGCCTGCATTGGTTTAGAAAGCCCTGCAATCAGTAGTACCGTCAAAATTATCAGTCAAGGGTATCCGGGGTATACTTCCAGAAGCAGAGGAAGAAGTCACAGTACTAGTAATAAGGGCTGGTGGTGTAGTAACAGGAGCGGCATCCCTCGCTGCAACTAGTAAGGAGAGTTGAGTGGTAATAGCCTCTAACTTGGAATCCAAATTCTGCATCTGTGTGGTATGGGTTCCCAACATCTGTCCCTGAAGATAACAGCTCGTGCCACCTCATCTAACTGCATGTCCCAAGTATAATGTAATGCTCGTGGGATACTCCTCTATCAGACCAATCTCGGCCAGTAGTCTTGTTATCCCGACGTCGAGACGGAATGATAGGGAATATCCCAGAGCAGAGAAAGATTAGCGAGATGAGGAAGGCTGCACACACCACAGGCAGGACAGTCCCCAGCTGCAACAGCAGAGCAGTCCAAGGATGAACCACTAGAATGGTCAGACAGGCAGGGTTTGGCAACAGCAAAGCAGTCCAAGGATAAACCACTAGAATGGTCAGGCAGGCAGAGTTTGGCAACAGCAAAGCAGTCCAAAGATAAACCACTAGAATGGTCAGGCAGGCAGGGTTCAGCAACAGCAAAACAGTCCAGTAGATTGAGGGTTTAGGCAGGTAGAGCAGTCAGACAGGCATGTTCAGCAACAGTAATCAATCAGCAGTTTAAGGGTTAAGGCAGGAGAGTAGTCAGGCAGGCAGGCAGGTTGAGTAATCCTATTTAGGCACTTAGAAAGAACGATCTGTCACACCCAGGAGTACACAAAGTAACACCTGTACTTTGGCAGTGACAGATTGTTAGTGGAAAGTTTAAATAGGGGCAGGATTTGCGCCACTGAGGTCTGACCGGCATCAGGAGTGTGCGGTGATGATGTCAGCGCCGCACTCACCTGAGCCGACACTGCCCCTGGCAACGAGCAGGGAATGAGACGCCGCGCCCCTAGCAATGGCTAAAGCGGCATGGCGTGACAACAGCGTGACAACATAGGTGGTATATAAAAACAATTACAGGGATCAAATGGGTAGAGGGTCCTGCCGAGAGTTGCACTGTTGTAGTCCACTCTTATGAAGGTGGACTACAAACAGCTGGGCTCATAGGCTTACATGCTATGGGGTTTAAGGGGATAGCCGTGAAGATAGGATAGTTAGTGTAGGTTGTATGCGTCCCTAAATAGTAGAGTCCATAGGGAGCACTTGAAGCTTTAAAACTAGGGGAGAGTCTTGTGGAGCGAGGCAGAGAGTTCCATAAGATGCGAGCCAGTCTGGAGAAATCTTGTAAACGGGAATGTGAGGAGGTAACAAGAGAGGAGGAGAGTAGGAGATCATGAGCGGAGCGAAGGGGTCAGGAGGTAGAGTATCTGGAGACAAGGTCTGAGATGTAAAGGGGAGCAATGCAATTGAGGGCTTTATAAGTCAGAGTGAGAATTGTGTGTTTAATCCTGGAGGCAAGAGGAAGCTAGTGAAGGGATTGGCAGAGAGGTGTGGCAGATGAAGAGTGACGTGTAAAGAAGATGAGCCTGTCAGAGGCATTCATTATGGATTGTAAATGAGCTAGGCGGCAGACCAGAGTGGATGGAGTTTCAGTAGTCGAGGCGGGAAAGGATGAGAGAGTGGATTAAAATCTTTGTTGTGTCTTGTGAAAGCAAATGTCTAATTTTAGCGATGTTTTTAAGGTGGAAGCGGCAGACTTTAGCCAAGGACTGAATGTGAGGAGTGAAAGATCTGAGTCAAGTGTGACCCCAAGACATCGGGCATGTGAGGTTGGGGTAATGATGGAGTTATCAACAGTTATAGAGACATGGGGTGTGGAGATTTTGGAAGAAGGGGGGAAAATAAGGTGCTCAGTTTTGTAGAGATTTAGCTTGAGTTAGTGAGAGGACATAAAAGATGAGATATGAGAGAGACAGTTAGTGACACGGGTTAGCAAGGAAGTAGATAGTTCTGGTGCAGAGAGGTAGATTTGGGTATCGTCGGCATACAGATGATAGTGAAACCCATGGGACTTTATTAAGCAACCTAATGAGGACGTGTAGATTGAGATGAGAAGGGGACCGAGGACAGAGCCTTGCGGTACCCCAACAGAAAGAGGTAACATGGCAGAGGATACCCCAGAGAAGGCTACACTAAAAGTACGGTTAGACAGATAGGAAGAGAACCAAGAGTTAGCCGTGTTGCAGATGCTGAAGGATTGGAGGGTATGGAGCAAAAGAGGATGGTCGACAGTATCAAAGGCTGTAGACAGATCAAGGAGGATAAGTAGAGAGAAGTGGCCTTTGGATTTTGCTGTAAGTAGGTCATTGGTAACCTTAACAATTGCTGTCTCTGTGGAGTGAAGGGGGCAAAATCCAGATTGCAGTGGATCAAGGAGGAAGTTTAATGTAAGGAAATGGGATAGACGTGCATATACTAGCTTTTCAAGAAGCTTTGAGGCAAGAGGGAGTAGGGAAATAGGGCAGTAGTTGGATGAGGTTGGATCGATAGGTTTTTTGAGGATAGGTGTGAATAATGCATGTTTAAGAGATGTGGGAACTGTACCAGTGCTGAGGGAGAGGTTGAAGATGTGTGTGAGTATAGGGGTAAGGGTAGAAGAGAGGCAGGGGAGTAGTTGTGAGGGGATGGGGTCGAGGGGACAGGTAGTGAGGTAAGAGGATAGTATAAGGGCAGAAACTTCTTCCTCTGTAACAGGGGCAAAAGAGCTAAATTTATGGCTATGTGGGTTTTGGATAATTGTGAGCTTTTGAGGGGGTGGGAGACCGGTAGTATGTTGAGAGCTGATTTCATTTCTGATGGAGTTGATTTTGTTGTTGAAGAAACTGGCAAAATCTTGAGCTGAGAGAAAAGTTGTGGTGGGAGGTAGGGGTGGGTGGAGAAGAGTATTTAATGTGGAGAACAGACGTTTTGGGTTTGAAGAAAGAGTAGAGATAATAGTGGAGAAGTAATGTTGCTTATATAGATTAAGGGCAGAATAGTAAGAGTTCAAGATTAATTTATAATGAAGAAAGTCAGCAGAACTCTGAGATTTCCTCTAGTGTCGCTCAGCAGTACGGGAACATCTACCTACCATGTCAGAGGAGTATGTCAGGGCTGAGGATGAGTGTATGTTTTCTGAGCTATGGTAGGTGGGGCCAGATTATCAAGGACAGATGTAAGGGTGGAGTTATAGTGGCAGATAGATTCATCAGGACAGGAAAAAGAGGGGATGGAAGAGAGAAGAGGTTCAAGAGAGCTAGCAAGCTGTTGCTGTTCTAGTGACTTAATACTTATGTGAAGTTTAGTCTGAAGGGTAGAAGGAGGGAGATTTGTAGGGAGGGAGGTGATGTTACAAGTGAGAAGGTGGTGGTCAGAAAGAGTAAAAGGTGAGTTTGTGAAGTTTGAGATAGTGCATCGATAGCTGAAAATCAGATCAAGGGAGTGACCATCTTTATGAGTGGGAGATTCAGTCCATTGTGACAGGCCAAAAGAGGAAGTAAGTTGCAGAAGTGGTTTTGCAGAGGAGGCAGTGGGATTATTAACAGGGAGGTTGAAGTCATCGAGAATGAGGGCAGGGGTATCCGAGGAAAGGAAGTCAGGTAGCCAGGCGGCAAAGTGATCTAGAAATAGAGTTGCGGAGCCAGGGGGCGGTATATGACTGCAACTCTTAAAGAAAGGGGAGAGAATAAGCGAATCATGTGTGTTTCGAATAAAGAAAATGTGAGGGAAGAGAAGGGCTGTATTTGTTGAAAGGTGCAATGAGAGGAGAGTAAAATACCAACTAGGGATGGGCGATGGTTCTACAAATTCGAAATTTAAAACGAATTTTGATACATTCGTTCGTTCTAATCGAATTTTTAATGTTTATATAACATTCTATTTTCGAATTTTCGTTATCGAATTTTTCAATAACATTCGAAAATATTTGTTCGAATAATAGAATGTTTAGCTATCTATTCATTCAATTTCGAAATGTAACATTCGAATTTGAATGTCACATTCGAATTTGAAATATTATTTCTAGTCTAATACTGTGTTTTTTAAATGTAATATTCAAATTTGAATGTGATATTCGATTCGAATGTGACATTCAAATTCGAAATAGTATTTCTAGTCTAATATATTGTGTTTTATAAATGTAATATTCAAATTCGAATGTGATATTTTATTTGAATGTGACATTCAAATTCGAAATAGTGTTTCTAGTCTACAATTGTGTTTTATAAATGTAATATTCGTATTCGAAAGTGACATTCGAATTCGAATGTGACATTCGAAAACTGTAAATAACATTCGAAAATCGAATTTTTAAGAATATTTGTTCTTATCAACATTCTATTATGTAAATCGAATTTCTACAATAACATTCGTTCTAACATTCGAATTCGAATATAAACACATTCGCCCATCCCTAATACCAACACCACCTCCTTGTCTATTGTCAGACCTAGGAGCGTGGCTGAAGTGGAGACCCCCATGTGACAGTGCAGCAGAGGAAGCAGTGTCTGAAGGAGAGAGCCAGGTTTCTGTGAGAGACAGAAGAATGAGAGAGTGGGAGATAAATTGGTCATAGATAGAAGTGAGCTTGTTGCAAACAGAGCGAGAGTTCCAACGTGCGCAAGTGAAGGGGGTGCTGGCTTTAGATGCAAGAGGTATGAGAGGTTACCAGAGTTTTGTTTTTGAAGTCTATTGAAGGGTACACATGGGTGTGCAGGGCAAGGAAGTTGTGGGGGACCAGGATTAGGGGACATGTCGCCAGCAGCTAGTATGAGCAAGAGGGAGAGTAACATGAGATGTGCAGCATGTGCAGCATATATACATATTCCCTTCAAACAGTAATAACTTTTACTAGAAACATTCAGACAAATACGAAGGGCTAGATTACAAGTGTAGCACTAAATATTGATTGCGTGCAGGGGATGTTAGCGCTCCATTTTCTAATACCAGGAGACCTAACTGGAGCTATTTTCCTTGATTTTGCAAAGGCTTTTGACACAGTAGACCACGACATACTACTGCTCAAACTAAAAACCTCTGTTATTGCTGATCGTCCGTTAACCTGGTTTAGATCATATGTATCTGATCGATCACAATATGTCTCCGTTTCTATCAGTGACTCCCTCCCTCTCCCAGTCACGTGTGGTGTTCCCCAAGGTTCCATTCTCGGCCCCCTACTATTCACATTATTTATAAATGATCTGCCTAATGTCTGCAAATCTTCAACTGTACACATGTACGCAGACGACACGGTAATCTATTCAAACAAATCCGATCTGCCGCAGCTTGAAGCAGTGCTCCAAGACCAGTTCACAGAGGTAGAAAAGTCGATCTCAAAAAACAAACTCTTCCTAAACTAAATTACACAAATTACAAAATTCCCATCTACGCATCAAAACAAAATCCAATTGCACGCTTACCGCAGTCAACTCTTTCAAATACTTGGGTATGTTGTTAGACCCTAATCTATCTTTTGGCCTCCACATAGGAAAACTTGCCTCTAAACTTTATCCAAAATTAGGTGCCCTGTACAGAAACAAATCTTGCCTCAGCCCTACAGTAAAGGAAAAGATTGTACAGCAAATGCTGATGCCTATCATGGATTATGGGGACGTAGTATACGCACCTGCACCGCAAACTCACCTTAATAAACTTAGTTTATTAACTACAGGACCCACCATTGTGCCATGCTAAAAGAACTAAACTGGCTGACGCTGGAATCCAGACACACCCTCCATCTACCTGAGCAGAATGCTCTCCCCGGCTATTCCCACCTCCTATAACCTCCGATCCAGTACCAGCACATTATTTAGCTTGCCTCAATACAAAAAGAAAGCAGCTCAATCCTCCTTTTCCTACAGAGCACCACAGTTATGGAATGACTTCCCACACACTTTCAAACCTTCCCCAAGCCTAATATCCTTTAAGAGAGCCCTCTCTACATATCTCAAAACAGAATGCACCTGTCATGGTTGATTATGTATTTCCTACCTGTTCTATGTAAAAAAAATTCATCTCTTGTGTAATATTATTGTTTTTGTATTTTATTGTACCCTATTGTATCAATGCAATGTTTTGTGGACCGAGGACATACTTGAAAACAAGAGAAATCTCAGTGTATCGTTCCTGGTAAAATATTTTATAAATAAATTTACATATATATTTACATTGCAGTCTATGGGAACACACAGTTCCCATAGACCGCAATCTAAAGGCTCTTTTCAGTGCCGTTTTTTTTTTCTAAAGTCCCAGTCCCACCAATTTTAAAGCACCAAAAATGCCTAGTGCAGTTATTTTTTATTTTAAAAAAGGATACATTTTTTTTTAATAAAGAACTATAATGCCCTCTATTTTGAGGGCATTTGGGGCACTTTTAGAAAATTAACCAGAAATCTAATCTCTGGTTAATTTGCAGAGCACTAATTGCTACCACAAGGTTGCGGTAGCAATAACCAGCTACTTGTAATGGCTGGTTAATTATTGTGCTCCCACAAAGCAGGAAAATGTGCCAGTTTGCGGGATCTTAGTAATTTTGTGCTCCACTTGTAATCTATCCTATCCCAAATACTGGTAGTGACAGAAAGCCTTATCTGAATATTAAATTAGGATGAATTTGCACAATTGTTTAGAGATTGAGGAGTACAGTCTAATCATTGCAAGCAGATTCATATCTGCAATGTCCATCTAGAAAAAGATCACTTTCAGACAATACTTGTGCATTTTGTTTAGAAAAAATAGTGTAATAGATTGTGTGTAAGCAGAACTGAAAATATACAATAAATTAATAAAAAAAACATTTCATCACAAATATTTTTAACTTGTAACAGGAGCAAGGGTGAGCCAAATACAATTGGTATATATATGCAGCCACCAATCAGCAGCTAGAACCTAGGTTCTTTGCTAATCCTGATCTTGCCAAAATAAACCTTTCAGCACAGGATAACAAGAGAAGGATGCAAATTAAATAATAGAAGTAAAATGGAAAGTTGTTTAAAATTGTAATCTCTGTCTGAATCATAAAATAAAACTTTTAGGTTTCATGTCCCTTTAAATAAGGTTCAACAATTCACCTTGCCCTATGTCCCACGTGGGACAGCAGGAGAGGTAAAAGTGGGGGGGACGGGGGGGGGGACAAGAAGGGGGAAGATGAGTAAAGAAACCTAATTCAGCTCATCAGACATATCTTGACCCTATCCTCACCACTTTAAGTACCACCTATAAAACAACCCACCTATCTTAACTATTTCTATGTATCCAACAGTACCATACTGTCCTATAATCATCTTTCCTGTCTTGTGCCCTGTAAACATTCCTTTCCATATTTGCCAAATAGTCCATCATTGTAATCACTTTAGCTATAGATGGGGGATCCAGCAAAAAAAACAAAAAAGACAGAGACGCCACATGTGTAGGTCAATCTTTCACAAAGGAATCAGGTGATAAGAAAATACAGGGTCCTCACAAGTGGAATGGCACTCTCTTGTGCCAGTTAAAGCAGGCTGGTTTTAAACAGCAAACCAGCTGGCTGATTTCAGGCAAATTCTTCTCATAACCAAATACCTCCCGGAGTACTAGGCCACTGGAATTTGGGTCATCTGATAGGGCTGATCTAAGTGTTCAAATAAAGGTTAAATAGATATAATGGCCTCCCAAAGATCATGTTTATATTAACATACTACCTGTTAAGTACAACATAATATATATAACGTAATATATATATATATATATATATATATATATACACACGTCTTTGCGTTAATGCTTTATTATATAGATCATGTTTACACATACATATTTTTCTTAATAGAAACATAGAAACATAGATATTGACGGCAGATAAGAGCCATAGGCCCAGCAAGTCTGCCCGACCTTACCTAACAGTATAAACTTATCTAGTTCGTAGGATAGCCCTATGCTTGTCCCATGCATTTTTAAAGTCCCCCACAGTGTTTGTTGCTACTACCTCTTGAGGAAGTTTATTCCATAAATCAATCACTCTTTCTGTAAAGAAGTGCTTCCTCAAATTACTCCTGAATCTACTACCCTTTAGCTTGAGCTCATGACCCCTTGTTCTTGAATTTTCCCTTTTATGTAAAATACCCACAGCCTCAGTTTTACTAAACCCTTTAATGTACTTGAAAGTTGCTATCATATCACCTCTTTCCCTTCTCTCCTCTAAGCTATACATATTTAGGTCATTGAGCCTATCCTGGTAAGTTTTATTTTTTAGACCATGTACCATTTTGGTAGCCCTCCTTTGCACAGATTCAAGTTTGTTAATATCCTTCTGAAGATATGGTCTCCAGAACTGCACACAATACTCAAGGTCTAACTAATGATCTATAAAGTGGCATGAGAACCTTACTATTTCTGCTGCAAATACCTCTACCAATACATCCAAGCATTCTGCTAGCCTTACTCGCTGCATTACTACATTGTTTACTAAGTTTTAAATCATCTGAAATAATAATTCCCAAGTCCTGTTCCTCGTCTGTAACAGTCAGTAAAGTGTCATTGAGTCTGTAATTAACATTTGGATTTTTCTTCCCTAAATGCATTATTTTACACTTTGCTGTGTTAAACTTTAGATCCCAGTCGTTTGTCCAATCCTCCAATTGTTGTATATCACTTCTCATTTTGTCTACCCCCCCTGGAACATCCACTCTGTTGCAAATTTTTGTATCATCTGCAAAGAGACATACTTTCCCCTGTAGCCCTTTGCTGATATCGCAGATAAATATGTTAAACAAAACAGGCCCCAGAACTGACCCCTGAGGAACACCACTAGTAACAGCCCCCTCTGCTGAATGAACTCCATTTACTAAGACACTTTGTTTTCTGTCCTTAAGCCAGCATTCCACCCATTTCACAATTTTTGAATCTAGACCAAGGAGATATAGTTTGTGAATAAGTTTATTGTGTGGGACGGTGTCAAAATGCTTTGCTGAAATCTAGATATGCTACATCAACTGCTCCTCCCTTGTCTAATACTTTTGTTACATAATCAAAGAAGTCAATTAGATTAGTCTGACATGATCTCCCTGAAGTAAAACCATGCTGATTTTGGTCCTCTAAATTGTTTGTCTTTATGTAAGTCATAATTCTTTCTTTTAAGAGGCTTTCCATTAATTTCCCTACTACTGAAGTTAAACTAACTGGCCTGTAGTTGCCAGATTCTTCTCTACTGCCCTTTTTATGAAGGGGTATTACATTTGCTATTCTCCAATCATCTGGGACAGCTCCTGTTAATAGTGACTGATTAAACAGATCAGTTAATGGGACAGTTAGCACTGATCGAAGTTCTTTTAAAACCCTTGGATGAATATTATCAGGACCCACTGCCTTTGTAACATTTATTTTTGATAATGCTAACAAAACCTCATCCTCTGTAAAAAGATTACTGTTAAGCTTGTTTCTATTTTGCGTAGCATCCCTTAATGTAGACATTGTATCTTCACAATCTTTAGTGAAAACAGAACAGAAGTAATCATTGAGACAGTCTGCAATCTGCTTATCTCCTTTTATTATTCTACCATCAACTGATTTCAATTTTACTATTCCTACCTTATTTTTTTCTTCTTTCACTGATATATCTAAAGAATGTTTTGTCCCCATGTTTTACTGACTGTGCTATCTTCTCTTCTGCATGAGCTTTAACCTTCCTAATTAACTGCTTAGTCTTTTTTTGTTGGAGTCTCAATATTTTCATATCATCATCTGCTTGTGTGTGTCTGTAATTTTTATAAGCTATCTTTTTTGTCTTTACAGCATGTGCTACTTCTTTGGAAAACCAAATTGGTTTCCGCTTTCTTTCACTTTTACAGACATGTCTAATACAGTGTGCGGTTGCATCTAAAATGGCACCTTTCACAAATTCCCACTGTTCTTGAACCCCTGTAATAAGAGTTTTCCCCTTTAAATAGTTTTTTAGGTATTCTCCCATTAATGAAAAATCTGCCGTCCTAAAGTCTAAAACTTTTGTTTTAGTCTGGGTGGACAGTTCCTGAACATGAATACTAAACCAAACAGATTGATGATCACTGGATCCTAAGTTCTCACCTACAGACACATCTGAAACTGTATCACTGTTTGTAAGTATTAGATCTAATATAGCTTCCTTACGAGTTGGTTCCTTGACTAATTGTTCAAGTGATTCCCCTAGCAGAGATTCAAGAATATACCTGCTTCTAGCCGATCTAGCAGAAGGAATCTTCCAGTCTGTAGAGAATCATAAGTGACAATGGGGTGTGTTTGAGAAGATGGGATCCTATTGGTTCATTTTGTACATGGGAAGGGGAGGGGCTAATGAATTGTTTGGTAGCTTAGCCCTATTTAAAGGGCATATGTGAGACTTCAGTATACAATCCTGAGGAAATGGGTTCTTCCTGAGAAACGCGTTGCGTTATACAGTGGGGCAAAAAAGTATTTAGTCAGCCACCAATTGTGCAAGTTCTCCCACTTAAGAAGATGAGAGAGGCCTGTAATTTTCATCATAGGTATACCTCAACTATGAGAGACAAAATGTGGAAACAAATCCAGACAATCACATTGTCCGATTTGGAAATAATTTATTTGCATATTATGGTGGAAAATAAGTATTTGGTCAATATCAAAAGTTCATCTCAATACTTTGTTATATATCCTTTGTTGGCAATGACAGAGGTCAAACGTTTTCTGTAAGTCATCACAAGGTTGTCACACACTGTTGCTGGTATGTTGGCCCATTCCTGCACACATATCTCCTCTAGAGCAGTGATGTTTTGGGGCTGTCGCTGGACAACACAGACTTTCAACTCCCTCCAAAGGTTTTCTATGGGGTTGAGATCTGGAGACTGGCTAGGCCACTCCAGGACCTTGAAATGCTTCTTACGAAGCCACTCCTTCGTTACCCAGGCGGTGTGTTTGGGACATTGTCATGCTGAAAGACCCAGCCACGTTTCATCTTCAATGCCCTTGCTGATGGAAGGAGGTTTGCACTCAAAATCTCACAATACATGGCCCCATTTATTCTTTCATGTACACGGATCAGTCGTCCTGTTTCCTTTGCAGAGAAACAGCGCCACAGCATGATGTTGCCACCCCCATGCTTCATAGTAGGTATGGTGTTCTTTGGTTGCAACTCAGCATTCTCTCTCCTCCAAACACGACGAGTTGTGTTTCTACCAAACAGTTCTACTTTGGTTTCATCTGACCAGATTTTCTCCCATTCCGCTTCTGGATCATCCAAATGCTCTTTAGCATACTTCAGACGGGCCCGGACATGTACTGGCTTAAGCAGGGGGACACGTCTGGCACTGCAGGATCTGAGTCCCTGGCGGCATAGTGTGTTACTGATGGTAGCCTTTGTTACGTTGGTCCCAGCTCTCTGCAGGTCATTCACTAGGTCCCCCCGTGTGGTTCTGGGATGTTTGCTCACTGTTTTTGTGATCATTTTGACCCCACGGGGTGAGATCTTGCGTGGAGCCCCAGATCAAGGGAGATTATCAGTGGTCTTGTATGTCTTCCATTTTCTAATTATTGCTCCCACAGTTGATTTATTCACACCAAGCTGCTTGCCTATTGCAGATTCAGTCTTCCCAGCCTGGTGCAGGTCTACAATTTTGTTTCTGGTGTCCTTCGACAGCTCTTTGGTCTTCACCATAGTGGAGTTTGGAGTGTGACTGTTTGAGGTTGTGGACAGGTGTCTTTTATACTGATAACAAGTTCAAACAGGTGCCATTAATACAGGTAATGAGTGGAGGACAGAGGAGCCTCTTAAAGAAGAAGATACATGTCTGTGAGAGCCAGAAATCTTGCTTGTTTGTAGGTGACCAAATACTTATTTTCCACCATAATATGCGAATAAATTCTTTCCAAATCAGACAAAATGATTGTCTGGATTTGTTTCCACATTTTGTCTCTCATAGTTGAGGTATACCTATGATGAAAATTACAGGCCTCTCTCATCTTCTTATGTGGGAGAACTTGCACAATTGGTGGCTGACTAAATACTTTTTTGCCCCACTGTATCTGTTTATCTAACTGTGGAGATGATATACACCTAGCTAGAGTTGTTGTTTTTATCTTTGGTATTGTTATATAGCTTTTAATAAATTCATTTTAAAGTATATACTCCTGGCAGACGGTGTGTTGTATACTCCTTTAAGCTACCAAGGGGCCAGACAGTCCTTCTCTCCATCTCCTTTTACAGTCAGTTTCAAATTCCAGTGGCCTAGTACTCCGGGAAGTATTTAGTTGTGAGAAGAATTTGCCTGAAATCAGCCAGCTGGTTTGCTGTTTAAAACCAGCCTCCTTTTACTGGCAAAAGAGAGTGCCATTCCACTTGTGAGTACCCTGTATCTTCTTATCACCTGATTCCTTTGTGAAAGATTGACCTACACACGTTGCGCCTCTGTCTTTTTTGTTTTTTTGCTGCAGAGTCTTATCATCATATATGGTGAAGTCAGAGTGCTGCCTGTAACATCCTTGGTCATCTGAGGATTCTTACTCGACATCAGGACTGTGTCTAAAAGACTTTTTCCCTTCTGGGAATCACAGATTGTGGCTATATCATCTAATAATTCACATAATCATATATTGTATAACAATTATATTTATATTGGTTTACAGTTGGCATACTAACCATTTGGTCAATTGGCTTATCCTCTTTATTAATTTGTGAATTGAGCATCCCCTATAGGAGTTGGCAGTGTATAGGTGTTTACGACACACCAGCTTTCACTGCCAGTTTCCAGTTTTTTAGATGGGGGATCCAGCCTCTTCCAATATCTAGCAATACTACAAAGATATATATCATCAATCATTTATGATTTTTTTTTGGATCCTGTTATCCATAACGTGGAAACATCAACATCCATATTCAAAGAGACACACAACGAGAATACATCATCCCAAAAAGGCTGTAGTTTCTGGCCACCAGATGTAGAAAATTAGGGCCTATTTATCATTGCCTCAATCTCAACACATTTGCTGGAGTCAATACGCTCGCCAGACATCGCTGCCAGGAATCTACATACAACGCCCTTCTCTCTTCACTTGTGTAACCCCCTCCTGATTGCAGTGTAGTTTTAAACACTACCCCTAAACAGGCGTTATAAAATGAGCTGGCTTATAACATGACATTTCTTAATGAAAATTAAATTCAAGAGAAGGAAGAAAAACACTGAAAATAGCATGACAGTAAATAGGTGATTTTAATTTCTGCTGTATCTGAATCATGACAGTTTAATGTTAGGTAAACTATCCCTTTGAGCAATCAGTTTAAGATTATATTGAATCAAACATCATTCGAATTTTAAAATCATTGTCTAAAATATTACACTGTGTGTCCTAATGTCATCATCAATGTTTAACTTTAATACTAATTTCACATATACATACTTTCAAAGTATAATACGCAATCAGCTAGATTACGAGTTTTAAGCGCTATAGAGAAATTAACAAACACAACAAAAGTTACGTTATTTAATTTCCTATAGCGCTGCTATTACAAGTTTTCAAACATACGCCTTTTGCGTGCGATATGGTTGCGTTGAGCTCCATACCGCACCCAAAACAATTTGACATGCTCGTGCACGATTTCCCCATAGACATTAATGGGGAGAGCCGGCAAAAGAAAACAACTAACACCTGCGATCGCAGAAACAAAAGTTCCATAACGCAGCCCCATTGATGTCTATGGGGAAATAAAAATACTGTTTAAACCTAAAACCCTGACATAAACCCTACGTCTAAACACCCCTAATCTGCTGCCCCCAACATCGCTGACGCCTGCCTACAGTTATTAACCTCTAATCTGCCACTCCCGATATCGCCGCCACTATACTACATTTATTAACCCCTAAACCGCCAAACTCCCGCATCGCAACAAGCTAAATTAAACTATATTAACCCCTAAACCTATCCCTAACGTAACCCTAACCCTAATGTAACCCTAACCCTAATGCAACCCTAAGCCTAACCCTAACACCCCCTAACTTTAACATAATAAAAATATAGCTACCCAAATAATAAAAGACAACTATCTCCCTCTCTTAACTTCCCTCCGCTCTTTGCGGAAGGACTGGAATCTTCAGCCTGTTTCCTGGTTAGGTAGGATTACTGCATTGAAAATGTCCTTCCTTCCTAAGCTGACATACCTTTTCCACTGCCTGCCTATTAAAATACCGAGGCATTTGCTCCTTCAATTCCAAAGTGGGTTTACCAAATTTATCTGGTTGGATAAACCCCCTAGAGTCGCACACAGAGTACTTCAACTTCCCAAATCTTTGGGAGGCATAGCTTCACCGTCGGTGATACGGTATTACGAGGGTGCAATGCTTACCCATGTGTCTCAATGGGGGGTAAAGTCATCAAATGCCAAATGGAAATCCATTGAACAGGCTTTGCTGCCCTTCCAAATTGCCTTAAGGGACTTAATTTGGACCCCGCCACATTGCCGTAGGGAGCTTGCCTTAACAAACCCAGTGGTTTGTGAATGCCTCAGCTTTTGGGACAGAATACTGCATCACCCCCATGAGGCCCCGCATCCCTCCCCAGTCGCTTCCATAGCAGGCCTCTTATCGGGCCTCCAAGACTCTCACCCTAACAAGTGGATCCAACTGGGAATCAACAATATAGCGGACCTCTGGTCCACGTCCCCTCAAGACTCTTTTAAACAATTAACACAGATCGGTGCCGAGACCCAGGTCCCATCGTATTTATCTTTTGAATATCAGAGGATTAAGAGCTTTCTAAGCAGTTGGGGTTTTAAGCCTACCCTGGATAGGCCTTTGACTTTATGGGAGTCCATCTGGGCAAGAGGAGATAGGCTGTGTAGGCCTCTCTCAGTCCATCATATGCTACTAGGGGGATCCCAAGACCCGCAGACTCCTTCCCATCTTTCCCGATGGGAGACGCTGACGGGTAGGCACACTTCCCTGGAGGAGTGGGAACGAGCTTTCTCCCTGACCCAGAAAGCTATACATTGCACTACGTTATACGAAACTTATTTTAAACTCCTCACTCATTGGTACTTCGTACCCACTAGGTTGGCGAAAATATTTCCGGAAGTGTCCCCCAAATGTTGGAGGAATTGTGGTCACAGGGGTAACGCACTACATATATGGTGGGAGTGTCCCGTGATCCAGCCACTGTGGTTAAAATGCTTTTCGGTTCTACAGGACATGGGCATTGGGCTTCCCAGGCTAGCTGACTCAGCCCTCCTTCACTTAAATCTACACTCACTACCTAAAAACCATGCGTATATCTGTATCTACTTATTCATGACTATAAAGTACTCTGTTGCATGCTCCTGGAAGAAGGAACGAGCCCCAAGTTGGGCGATGATCTGTAATAATATGGCATACATTTATACAATGGAAAAGGATATCTTCTATAAATTAAATAAATCTGACCTGTTTGAAATGATTTGGGCTGACTGGAAGGAGTCTCAAAATACAGTCTGGAGGCCTAACGCAACTGCTCAAGATACATAGCTCCATACCCATGTCCCCCTTATGACAGTAGCCTATCTAACATAAACACACTCTTTACTGGATGGCCCTCAATCCCCTCCTCATACTCTTCTTCATTCCACTTCCCCCTCCCCTCCTACCATACCTTTTCTCCTCCACCCTCCCCTCTCCCCCTTAGAAAATCTGTTGTACGATCAGCCCTTCAGACCCCCCCCCTGATCTCAGACTTGTCAGCCATGAATCAAGGCTCGACAGGTCGTATCTGTTCACAGTACTTTGTAAGAGTTGAAATTTTGTTTCTATTTTGTAGACGCAGACCCCCATTTGTCATTCTTGTAAACTTTATATTGTCGGATTGGAGCTCCGTCTCCCTGGTTTCTGTATATTTTTTTGTTCCTACCAATAAAAATTTGTTAAAAAAAATAAAAAATAAAAAATATATATAGCTAAATTAAATTTACAATTATTAACTAAATAAACCTATTAACCCCTAAACCGCAAGCCCCCCCCCCACATCGCAACAAGCTAAATTAAACTATATTAACCCTTAAACCTAACCCCCCTAACTTTAACATAATTAAATTAGATCTAAATTAAATTTACAATTATTAACTAAATAATACCTCTAAAACTAAATACTTACTTACCTGTGAAATAAAACCTAAGCTAGCTACAATATAACTATTAGTTATATTATATCTAGCTTAGGTTTTATTTTTATTTCTCAGGTAAGTTTGTATTTATTTTAACTAGGTAGACTAGTTAGTAAATAGTTATTAACTATTTACTAACTACCTAGTTAAAATAAATAAAAACTTACCTGTGAAATAGAACCCTGCCTTACACTAAAACCTACCATTACAAAAAAGAAAAAGCCTATCATTACAAAAAAAACACACAAAATTATCCAAAAAAAAAAAGATTAATCCTATTCTAATACCCTTAAAAAAAACACCCCAAAATAAAAAACCAACTCTACAATAAACTACCAAGGGCCCTTAAAAGGGCCTTTTGGGGGGCCCTTAAAAGGGCCTTTTGTAGGGCATTGCCCTGAGATAAACAGCTCTTTTACTCCAAAAAACATACAAACACCCCCTAACACTATACAAACCCCCACCCTCAAACTACCAAGGGCCTTTAAATGGGCCTTTTGTAGGGCATTGCCCTGAGATAAACCTATCTTTTGCTAAAAAAAAACACCCCCTAAAAATATACATTACACAAAAATAAAAAAAATATTCCTATTCTAATACCCAGAAAAAAACACCCCAAAATAAAAAACCTAATCTAGAATAAAATACCAATGGCCCTTAAAGATATCAGCTCTTTTACCTGTAAAAAAATACAAACACCCCCAACAGTAAAACCCACCACCCAACTAACCCCCCCAAATAAAAAACTATCTAAAATAACCTAAGCTACCCATTGCCCTGAAAAGGGCATTCCTATGGGCTTTGCCCTTAAAAAGGCATTTAGCTCTTTTACTGCCCAGACCCAAAAATAAAAAATAAAACCCACCCAATAAACCCTTAAAAAAGCCAAACACTAACCCCCTGACGATCCACTTACAGTTTTTGAACGCTCTTCATCCCGGCTAAGTCTTCATCCAGGTGGCAAGAAGTCTTCATCCAGACAGCCTCTTCTATCTTCATCCAGGCGGCGAAGTCCTCATCCAGGCGGCAAGAAGTCTTCATCCAGGCGGCCTCTTCGATCTTCATCCAGCCGGCGTGGAGCAGGTCCATCCTGAAGACATCTGGCGCGGAGCATCCTATTCATACGGTCGCCATCGTACACTGAATCTTCAATGCAAGGGACGCTATTCAAGATGGTGTCCCTTTCATTCCTATTGGTTGAAAAATTTGAATCAGCCAATAGGAATTAGGGCTGCTAAAATCTTATTGGCCAATAGGATTTAAGCAGCTCTCATTCTATTGACTCATTTGAATTAGCCAATAGAATGAGAGCTGTTTAAATCCTATTGGCTGATTAGTAGTGTTAGGATTTTTTATTGGTAGTTTAGTTTTATTTAATTGGTAGTTAGTTTAATTTTAGTTTAATAATTATAATAGTTTAATTGTTAGTTTAAAATTTTTTTTTTTAATTTGACAGGTAAGTTTTAATTGAATTTAAGCTAGGGAATTTGTAATTTTAATATAAAGTTAGGGGGTTGTTAGGTTTAGGGGTTACTAGTTTAAATTAGTTTATTTCGTTGTGGGGGCTTTCTGTTTAGGGGTTAATAGTTTATTTTAGTATATTTTGTTGCGGGGGGCTTTGCGGTTTAGGAGTTAATAGGTTTATGATAGCAGCGGTGTGGGCGGACGGCAGATTAGGGGTTAGTAAAATTTAAATAGTGTTTGCGATGCGGGAGGGTGGTGGTTTAGGGGTTAATAAGTTTATTATAGTGGTGACAATGTCAGGGAGTGGCGAAATAGGAGTTAATAACATTTTTTAGTTGCAGCGATGTCGGGAGCGGCAGATTAGGGGTTAATAAATGTATTATATTGTTTGTGATGCTGGAGGGCCTTGGTTTAGGAGTTAATAGGTAGTTTATGGGTGTTTAGAGCACTTTGTAACAGTTTAGTTATGAGTTTTATGCTACAGCTTTGTAGCGTAACACTCATAACTACTGACTTTAGATGGCGTTACAGATCTTGTCATTTTAGGCTGTAACGCTCACTTTTTACCCAGAACGCATAACTCGTAATACCGGCACTATGGGAATCCCATGAAAAACGTAATTTTTACGTGTGCGGGACTGACGTTGCGTTACAGGCTAAAAGGTGTGCGGTACACCTATACCGACAACACTTGTAATAGCTGCGGTGCTGTTTTAACACTGAAAAATGCCATATTTTCAGCGTTACAAGCCGCAACGCAAAACTTGTAATCTAGGTGATAGTAACAAATGGCACTTACAAGTTCTGATGAGTGAGCAATGACACAAGTATCGAGCAATTCGATTAGTTAGTGATAGTAGAAAATGTATATTTAAATCAGATTGGCTGATGTCATAAATCATGTGATTATGTATTTCCCAATCAAAAGTGGTGAAAACTTTCACTAGTTTGTGGGTTGTTTAGGAGTATTGCGTCAAATTTTGTGCGAAAAGTGTTGCGTCAAATTTGGTGTGAAGTGAAGAGTGTGACTTGTATTACATGCCTTAAACATGGTGCAAATAGATTTATAAAAAAAAAAAAGTTAGCTATATTATGTTATGCGGTTATTTCATTTTTATCTCTATATCTACTAGTGCACCAAGTTTGGAGCAATACTTCGCACCAAGGGGCATATTTATCAAGCTCCGACCGATGCTCCATAACTTGCCCGCCTGCTCTGAGGTGGCGGACAGAAATCATTGATTGACACCCCCTGCTAGTGACCGATTGGCCGCGAATCTGCAGGGGGCGGCATTGCATCTACAGGGGGCGGCATTGCACCAGCAGTTCACAAGAACTGTTGGTGCAATGATAAATGTATCCATGTGCAGCGGACATGATACGCTACTTCGTATCATGTCCACTCGCACATTGATAAATATACCCCCAAGTTTAGAGAAAAACTTTGCACCAAGTTGAGAGCAATACTTTGCACCAAGTTTGGAGCAATAATATTGTCCCCTTGCTTTGTAATATGAGACAAAGATGTAAGATAATCCATAAGTATTAATGTATTTATTTAATTTTTATCCCTATTTCTACTACTAGTGCATCAAATTTGGAGCAATACTATTGTTTGATTTAGAAAGAGTATACAATTTTAATAAAGTTTCTAATTTCCTTTTGTTATCTAATATGCTTTATTGTCTTGCAGCATCGAACATAACCTTTCTGTGTTTTCGGACTCCCATTGATTTCTATGGCATTTGCGGCTTCAAGGGTGGCGGTTTGAATGATAGGTATGCTGCGTCGGAATTGAAGCAAGAGTACCTGTTGAATGTTTAATTAATTGTGAAGAGGGTCAAATAGAGTCGATCTGCGTTGGATTGAGATTGCGGGAGCATATATTACGTCACAGATTTCAACATTTGACAATCTTTATGCTTTGTTAACTACGGCAGATCAATCTTGCGTTGAATTTGACGCGGGATTCCAGTGTATTATCAGTTGAAGCTTTGATAAATCTACCCCTTAAGCCAACCTCTCCACATTGTCTCCAACAATGTGCTGCAGCAGTGGAAAACATATTGAAAAGTTTCAGTGGTGTCCTGTACCATTTTAACAGTACTTTGATATATGCCTCTAACATAGTTAAACAATGGTGTGGGATCCGGCCTTAGATAAGCAATTGCAAAAAGTTGGAGTAGTAGACTCTTGCACCATATCTTCTGCCTCTGAATTCAGAGACCTTATGTTACAATCTAGTTTATATGATGTCTGGCGATCCAGTAATCTTGACGATAGAGAGTATGGTCTTTAAAAATTGTCATAGAGTCCAAAATGCACATATGTGCAAGGTCAGATATGCCAATAATGTTAGCTAAACCATCTTGGAAGTTCCCGTGGAAGGAACTTAGTATCTTACACTTCATCACTGATTCAGTCATTGCCATACCTCGCATAAGGTACAATGTGCAGCACTTTAAGCCTATGTTAATGATTGGAGGAGACCTCAATTTGGTGTGGGATCCGAGCCTAGATAAGCAATTGCAGAATGAAATTCTGAAAAACCACAGACTAATAAGATATTTGTACAAAAGATCTCAAAATTCCTTGCACACAGAATAACGACTTCAGCTAAACCGGGTGGAAAAGATAAAACAGATGATTTATTTGTAATCCATAAAAAAAAGGTGTTTATGGAAGTGGTGTTGAGACTTCCCATTCCTTGGCACCGGACAATAGGAGCCTTTACTCCTGGGGGAACAGTATTATGGAGCACGTATGTGTGGCGTGAAGAATGCTGAACTCCGCAAGCAAGGATAAATTTACACTTGGAGCGCATACAGTGTACCTGTTGCTAATAAGATATTTGACCTGTATATGGCGTATGTTACCGATAACCCCACTACATTAAAATGTTATTATGGCCAACAAAATAGAAATTGTTTATAAAATAAAAACTAAACTCTAAACAAAACAATTACTCAAACTTACTAAAACTAAGCTGAAACTTAAATTAATTTTAAAAAATAAGAGCTGGTGCACCAGAAAGTGTGCACACTTTGATAATGGAAGTGAATTGAAAAGCTGCTCCATCTGAATAGTGATCCATCTGAATAGTGAAATTTTGACTTAATTATTAATTTAAGCTAGTTAAGGAATTTTAGCAGTGGAGAAGAATATTTAATATGAAAGAGAGGAGAATGATCTGGGAAACTTCAATTAGGATGTCTTGAAGGGCAAAGAGATGACAAGCAGGAAGAGATCAATTTATGGTAACATTTCCTGGAGTATTTTTGGGACGAGAAGGTAATGGGGACTTGTTGGTAGAGCAGCAACAGGAGGGAATAGGACAGCCCTGGACTGAATGGGGTGCGCAGACTTTAGCCTGATTTGGGCTGAGCTGTTGCAGTTCCTGGAAATCAGGGCATCTGCCCTGACTGGGGAAGCTACAGGAGAGACAGAAGGCAGACGTAACAACTGGTGAAAATCTTGTTATATCATGACAGTTGGGAAATATGAAGTAGTTGATATAGTGAAGGCTCTGGGTCTAAATAACAGATTTAGCAGTAGAATGTAAAAAGAAAGGACATAGCTTTACAAGCAGAAAGTTTTCGAAACTGATCTGTTTTGGAGAAGACATGGCACTGAATTATAATTATAAAACTCAGAAACAAAAGACACTTGGACTCATTTTAAATGATCATGTCACACTTGTGCCCAGGATTGAACCTACAACTCCTGGTTTGCAGCCACTTATTTTATCTTTGAGCCACTGGGGGGCTCTGGCTCAGTGTAGAAGCTTCTGAGTCCTACTGCCTGCTTTGGTTATTTCTCTGGCTCCACCTGCCTGCAAGCTGCAGGCAGTTTACCTAATTAGCATTACTACTAAAGACTTCCTTTCAGACCACTCCCTGCCCTAACTTTGTGGTTCCTCCCATTGTCTGTGCCTGTGTTCTGCTTCCTGAATTCCTGTCATGTTGGTGATTTCCTGGCTTTTCAACTTGGCTTGCTGATAGACTATTTGCCTGCATTTCCCCTGAGCTTGATAAAAGATCAAACTGCTTTCCTGGTGGTCAGATCCTTTTTCTTGTCTTCTAAATATTCTCATGCATCCAGTCTCCAGCTTGTCACAGCAGTACCTGTGTTTCCTGTGTCTCTAGCCTGTCACAGCAGTACCAGTGTATCCAGTCACCAGTCTGTCACAGCAGTACCTGTGTATCAAGTCTCCCAGGGCTGGCCTTAGGGCAAGGTGAGCAATGCAGCCGCCAAGGACCCCGCACTGCCTAGGGCCCCGCGCTGCCTAGGGTCCCGCGCCTGTGGCAATTTTTTTTTTTTTTTTAAATATTTATTTATTTTTGCTACCATTTTTTTTAAAATATATTTTTGGCGCCATTTTTTTAAACTGGCAGCCTGGGAACTCAGGACTCGGAGAGGGTGCTGACTTGTGGTGAGCAGTCACATGACTGTGTGGCGTGTGAGAAGCAGAAGAAGCTTCAACATCAAAGCAGGCACAGCCATGAGCAATAGCAGCAGGGGCCAGGGGCGGAACTTCCGGTGGTGATGCGTGCAACAGTACAACAGGGGAGCCCAACTTCAGACAGGTCAGGCTGTATTTTTTTTAAAATTATCTTTAAAATGTCATTATTTTTTTTGCCGCAAGGCCGCGGGGGCGGGGGGGTTTTGGGGGAATTTTATTGCTGGGGCACCATTTTTTGTAGGGGGCTGGGGGGTATCATTTTATTGCAGGGGGGCATCATTTTATTGCGGGGGGCTGGGGACATCATTTTATTGCAGGGGTGCTGGGGGAATCATTTTATTGCAGAGGGGATGGGGGCATTATTTTATTGCAGAGGGGCTGGGGGCATCACTTTATTGCAGGGGCTGGGGACATCATTTTATTGCAGGGGGGGTTGGGGACATACTTTTATTGCAGGGGGGCTTGTCTGGGGGCTTCATTTTATTGCTGTGGGCATCATTTATTGCAGTGGGGCTGGTGGCATCATTTATTGCAGGGGGGCTCAGGGCATCATTTTATTGCAGGGGGCTAGGGGCATCATTTTATTGCAGGGGTGCTGGGGGCAGGGTTGCCAGGTGTCCAGTATTTGACCGGACAGTCCGGTATTTTAGGTTACTGCCCGGTAGTATGTGTTCAAATAGGCTCCAAGATAATTAAATTGTTTACAAAAAATGTTGAGTCCAGGCTGCATCCGGCTGTGTGTACCCAACTTCTCAGACCCAGCCCGTGTTCCAAGCTCCACCCAACCGGAACCCTTCTAGTTCTAGTATTAGTAGGCAGCGGGCACGCACAGCTTGTTCCTGATGTGCCATGCGTGCTGTGTTAGACTGTCGGACGTCACGTGATCACGCGTGTGACGTCATGACCGAGAGAAGACCCGCGGGCCACGCTGTCAGTGTGTGACAGGCAGTGTGAGATTAGATCAGACTTAGCTGACTGACTAAAGACCCAGGGGAGAGATAAGAAGACATGCTAGTATTGTCTAGCAGTATCGAGTGGGCTTCCTAAGGAGAAATTATTGCAGATTTGTTGTTCAATTATAACAGGTATGGATTGTTGTCACTTGCAACTTGTTGGCAGGATTTATTTAGCCGTAGCCCATTCACAATGCCTGCTTGATTCCTTCTAGTTAATTTGCAAACTGCTAACGCCTTGTGAAAAATCTATGGAATTTCAGAGTTTAATACTTTACCTTTAGTCTTAGACAAATTATGGGATATTTCAAATAGGTAAAGTATTGTCTCCCCATTTTATTCATAAAGTTTGGTAGTTTTTATTATAATTTATAAAGACATAAAATATCAATTCAATTAAAAACTTTCTTCATAGATTTTTTTTAAAATTTTGTTATTTAGAAACTGTCATATGCTTTACATAGGCAATAGGGGAAACACCAATTTGTGCCATTTTTGGAACTTAATCTGATTACAATTAAAACTGATGCATAATTAAAATATATTAGGGAGCACGGCATGCCTGGCTAAGCCTATTAACCATCCTTGGGAGTTTCATGCTCCATTGAAATTAAACCATCCAAAAAGTGAGCATAGATTTACTTTGACAGCTTTTTACTGTTGAGAGTGAAAATCTTAGGCCTAGATTTGGAGTTTGGCGGTAGCCGTGAAAACCAGCGTTAGAGGCTCCTAACGCTGGTTTTAGGCTACCGCCGGTATTTGGAGTCATTCAAAAAAGGGTCTAACGCTCACTTTTCAGCCGCGACTTTTCCATACCGCAGATCCCCTTACGTCAATTGCGTATCCTATCTTTTCAATGGGATCTTCCTAACTCCGGTATTTAGAGTCGTGGCTGAAGTGAGCGTTAGAAATCTAACGACAAAACTCCAGCCGCAGAAAAAAGTCAGTAGTTGAGAGCTTTCTGGGCTAACGCCGGTTCATAAAGCTCTTAACTACTGTGCCCTAAAGTACACTAACACCCATAAACTACCTATGTACCCCTAAACCGAGGCCCCCCCACATCGCCGACACTCGATTAAATTTTTTTAACCCCTAATCTGCCGACCGCCACCTACGTTATCCTTATGTACCCCTAATCTGCTGCCCCTAACACCGCCGACCCCTATATTATATTTATTAACCCCTAATCTGCCCCCCACAACGTCGCCGCCAGCTGCCTACACTTATTAACCCCTAATCTGCCGTCCGCACGCCGCCGCCAGCTACATTATAGCTATGTACCCCTAATCTACTGCCCTAACATCGCCAAACCCCTATATTATATTTATTAACCCCTAACCTGCCGACCGCAAAGAGCCGCCACCTACATTATAGCTATGTACCCCTAATCTGCTGCCCCTAACACCGCCGACCCCTATATTATATTTATTAACCCCTAATCTGCCCTCCCTAACATCGCCGACACCTAACTTCAATTATTAACCCCTAATCTGCCGACCGAATCTCGCCGCTATTCTAATAAATGTATTAACCCCTAAAGCTAAGTCTAACCCTAACACTAGCACCCCCCTAAGTTAAATATAATCTAAATCTAACGAAATTAATTAACTCTTATTAAATAAATTATTCCTATTTAAAACTAAATACTTACCTGTAAAATAAACCCTAATATAGCTACAATATAAATCATAATTATATTATAGCTATTTTAGGATTTATATTTATTTTACAGGTAACTTTGCATTTATTTTAACCAGGTACAATAGCTATTAAATAGTTAAGAACTATTTAATAGCTAAAATAGTTAAAATAATTTCAAAATTACCTGTAAAATAAATCCTAACCTAAGTTACAATTAAACCTAACACTACACTATCAATAAATTAATTAAATACAATACCTACAAATAACTACAATGAAATAAACTAACTAAAGTACAAAAAATAAAAAAGAACTAAGTTACAAAAAATAAAAAAATATTTACAAACATAAGAAAAATATTACAACAATTTTAAACTAATTACACCTACTCTAAGCCCCCTAATAAAATAACAAAGCCCCCAAAAATAAAAAAATGCCCTAACCTATTCTAAATTACAAAAGTTCAAAGCTCTTTTACCTTACCAGCCCTGAACAGGGCCCTTTGCGGGGCATGCCCCAAAGAATTCAGCTCTTTTGCCTGTAAAAAAACACTACCCCCCCCCCAACATTACAACCCACCACCCACATACCTCTAATCTAACCCAAACCCCCCTTAAATAAACCTAACACTAAGCCCCTGAAGATCTTCCTACCTTATCTTCACCTCACTGGGTATCACCGATCGGTCCTGGCTCCAAAATCTTCATCTAAGCCCAAGCGGGGGCTGAAGAAGTCCAGAAGAGGGTCAAAAGTCTTCATCCTATCCGGGAAGAAGAGTAGATCCGGACCGGCAACCATTATCTTCCAAGCGGCATCTTCTATCTTCATCCGATGAGGACCGGCTCCATCTTGAAGACCTCCATCGCGGATCCATCCTTCTTCTCCGACGACTAGACAACGAATGACGGTTCCATTAAATGACGTCATCCAAGATGGCGTCCCTCGAATTCCGATTGGCTGATAGGATTAAGGTAGGAATCTTGTGATTGGCTGATGGAATCAGCCAATCAGAATCAAGTTCAATCCGATTGGCTGATTCAATCAGCCAATCAGATTGAGTTTGCATTCTATTGGCTGTTCCGATCAGCCAATAGAATGCAAGCTCAATCTGATTGGCTGATCGGATCAGCCAATCGGATTGAACTTGATTCTGATTGGCTGATTCCATCAGCCAATCACAATATTCCTACCTTAATTCCGATTGGCTGATAGAATCCTATCAGCCAATCGGAATTCGAGGGACGCCATCTTGGATGACGTCATTTAAAGGAACCGTCATTCGTTGTCTAGTCGTCGGAGAAGAAGGATGGATCCGCGATGGAGGTCTTCAAGATGGAGCCGGTCCTCATCGGATGAAGATAGAAGATGCCGCTTGGAAGATGATGATTGCCGGTCCGAATCTACTCTTCTTCCCGGATAGGATGAAGACTTTGGACCCTCTTCTGGACTTCTTCAGCCGTCGGATGATGGATGTCTAGCCCCCGCTTGGGCTTGGATGAAGATTTTGGAGCCAGGACGGATCAGTGATACCTGGTGAGGTGAAGATAAGGTAGGAAGATCTTCAGGGGCTTAGTGTTAGGTTTATTTAAGGGGGGTTTGGGTTAGATTAGGGGTATGTGGGTGGTGGGTTTTAATGTTGGGGGGGGGTAGTGTATGTGTTTTTTTACAGGCAAAAGAGCTGAATTTCTTGGGGCATGCCCCGCAAAGGGCCCTGTTCAGGGCTGGTAAGGTAAAAGAGCTTTGAACTTTTGTAATTTAGAACAGGGTAGGGCATTTTTTTATTTTGGGGGGCTTTGTTATTTTATTAGGGGGCTTAGAGTAGGTGTAATTAGTTTAAAATTGTTGTAATATTTTTCTAATGTTTGTAGATATTTTTTTATTTTTAGTAACTTAGTTCTTTTTTATTTTTTGTACTTTAGTTAGTTTATTTAATTGTATTTATTTGTAGATATTGTATTTAATTCATTTATTGATAGTGTAGTGTTAGGTTTAATTGTAGGTAATTGTAGGTATTTTATTTAATTTATTTATTGATAGTGTAGTGTTAGGTTTAATTGTAACTTAGGTTAGGATTTATTTTACAGGTAAATTTGTAATTATTTTAACTATTTTAGCTATTAAATAGTTCTTAACTATTTAATAGCTATTGTACCTGGTTAAAATAAATACAAAGTTACCTGTAAAATAAATATAAATCCTAAAATAGCTATAATATAATTATAATTTATATTGTAGCTATATTAGGATTTATTTTACAGGTAATTATTTAGCTTTAAATAGGAATAATTTATTTAATAACAGTTAATTAATTTTGTTAGATTAAAATTATATTTAACTTAGAGGGGTGTTAGTGTTAGGGTTAGACTTAGCTTTAGGGGTTAATACATTTATTAGAATAGCGGTGAGCTCCAGTCGGCAGATTAGGGGTTAATGTTTGAAGTTAGGTGTCGGCAATGTTAGGGAGGGCAGATTAGGGGTTAATACTATTTATTATAGGGTTAGTGAGGCGGATTAGGGGTTAATAACTTTATTATAATAGCGGTGCGGTCCGGTCGGCAGATTAGGGGTTAATAAGTGTAGGCAGGTGGAGGCAACATTGTGGGCGGCAGATTAGGGGTTAATAAATATAATATAGGGGTCGGCGGTGTTTAGCAGATTAGGGGTACATAGGGATAATGTAAGTAGCGGCGGTTTACGGAGCGTCAGATTAGGGGTTAATAATAATATGCAGGGGTCAGCGATAGCGGGGGCGGCAGAATAGGGGTTAATAAGTGTAAGGTTAGGGGTGTTTAGACTCGGGGTTCATGTTAGGGTGTTAGGTGCAGACGTAGGAAGTGTTTCCCCATAGCAAACAATGGGGCTGCGTTAGGAGCTGAACGCAGCTTTTTTGCAGGTGTTAGGTTTTTTTTCAGCTCAAACAGCCCCATTGTTTCCTATGAGGGAATCGTGCACGAGCACGTTTTGAAGCTGGCCGCTTCCGTAAGCAACTCTGGTATCGAGAGTTGCAGTGGCATTAAATATGCTCTACGCTCCTTTTTTGGAGCCTAACGCAGCCATTCTGTGGACTCTCAATACCAGAGTTATTTTAAAGGTGCGGCCAGAAAAAAGCCTACGCGGGTCGTTACCAACAAAACTCTAAATCTAGCCGTTAGATCTTTAGGACAGAAAAGCTCAGATCTTTAGGATATGGCTGGAATAAAAGTAATAAACGTGTATTAAATACTTGTTTTCAAAAAGTTGATTTACCATGGATATATATATACTGTATATATATATATATATATATATATATATATATATATATATATATATATACATATACATATACATATACATATACACATACATACACACGCACACACATACACATATATATACACACACACATACAGTGGGGCAAAAAAGTATTTAGTCAGCCACCAATTGTGCAAGTTCTCCCACTTAAGAAGATGAGAGAGGCCTGTCATTTTCTTCATAGGTATACCTCAACTATGAGAGACAAAATGTGGAAACAAATCCAGACAATCACTTCTGATTTGGAAAGAATTTATTTGCATATTATGGTGGAAAATAAGTATATGGTCACCTACAAACAAGCAAGATTTCTGGCTCTCACAGACCTGTCTTCTTCTTTAAGAGGCTCCTCTGTCCTCCACTCATTACCTGCATTAATGGCACCTGTTTGAACTTGTTATCAGTATAAAAGACACCTGTCCACAACCTCAAACAGTCACACTCCAAACTCCACTGTGGTGAAGACCAAAGAGCTGTCGAAGGACACCAGAAACAAAATTGTAGACCTGCACCAGGCTGGGAAGACTGAATCTGCAATAGGCAAGCAGCTTGGTTTGAAGAAATCAACTGTGGGAGCAATAATTAGAAAATGGAAGACATACAAGACCACTGATAATCTCCCTTGATCTGGGGCTCCACGCAAGATCTCACCCCGTGGGGTCAAAATGATCACAAGAACGGTGAGCAAACATCCCAGAACCACACGGGGGGACCTAGTAAATAACCTGCAGAGAGCTAAGACCAACGTAACAAAGGCTACCATCAGTAACACACTACGCCACCAGGGACTCAGATCCTGCAGTGCTAGACGTGTCCCCCTGCTTAAGCCAGTACATGTCCGGGCACGTCTGAAGTATGCTAGAGAGCATTTGGATGATCCAGAAGCGGACTTGGAGAATGTCATATGGTCAGATGAAACCAAAGTAGAACTATTTGGTAGAAACACAACTCGTCGTGTTTGGAGGAGAGAGAATGCTGAGTTGTAACCAAAGAACACCATACCTACTGTGAAGCATGGGGGTGGCAACATCATGCTTTGGGGCTGTTTCTCTGCAAAGGGAACAGGACGACTGATCGGTGTACATGAAAGAATGAATGGGGCCATGTATCGTGAGATTTTGAGTGCAAACCTCCTTCCATCAGCAAGGGCACTGAAGACGAAACGTGATTGGGTCTTTCAGCATGACAATGATCCCAAATACACCGCTCGGGCAACGAAGGAGTGGCTTCATAAGAAGCATTTCAAGGTCCTGGAGTGGCCTAGCCAGTCTCCAGATCTCAACCCCATAGAAAACCTTTGGAGGAAGTTGAAAGTCCGTGTTGCCCAGTGACAGCCCCAAAACATCACAGCTCTAGAGAAGATCTGCATGCAGGAATGGACCAACATACCAGCAACAGTGTGTGACAACCTTGTGAAGACTTACAGAAAACGTTTGACCTCTGTCATTGGCAACAAAGGATATATAACAAAGTATTGAGATGAACTTTTGATATTGACCAAATACTTATTTTCCACCATAATTTGCAAATAAATTTTTTCGAAATCAGACAATGTGATTGTCTGTATTTGTTTCCACATTTTGTCTCTCATAGTTGAGTTATACCTATTATGAAAATTACAGGCCTCTCTCATCTTCTTAAGTGGGAGAACTTGCACAATTGGTGGATGACTAAATACTTTTTTGCCCCACTGTACATACATATATATATATATATATATATATATATATATATATATATATATATATATATATATATATATATATATATATATATATATATATACAGTATATATATATATATATATACACACACTATGCATTTTTTTACTGCCATAAGACCGCCAAACACACTTCAGTACAGCCCCCCCCCCCCCCCCCCCCCCGGTTATCTGCTGACTGTCCAGTACTGTTTTGAAGAAGAGCTGGCAACCCTAGCTGGGGGGCATTATTTTATTGCAGGGGGGCTGGCCTGGGGGCTTCATTTTATTGCTGTGGATATCATTTATTGCAGTGGGGCATTTATTGTGGCATTTATTGCAGGGGGGTTCAGGGGATTATTTATTGCATGGGGACTCAGGGCATCATTTTATTGCAGGGTGGCTGGTGACATAATTTTATTGCTGTGGGTATCATTTTATTGCAGGGGTGCAGGGGGCCTCATTTTTATTGCAGAGGGGCTGGGGGCATAATTTTATTGCAGGGAGGCTGGGGCATCATTTATGACTGGGGGGTGCCGGTGGGGGGCATTTTATTGCTGGGGCATAATTTCTTTGCAGGGGGGCATAATTTTATTGCGGGGGGGCTGGCCTGGGGGCTACATTTTATTGTTGTGGGCATCATTTATTGCAGAAGGGGCTGGTGGCATAATTTATTGCAGGGGGGCTCAGGGCATCATTTTATTTCAGGGTGGCCCAGGGCATCATTTTATTGCTGGGGGAATCATTTTATTGCTGGGAGCATAATTTTATTGCAGGGGTGCTGGGGGCATAATTTTATTGCAGGGTGGATTGGGGCATAATTTTATTGCAGGGTGGCTGGGGGCATCATTTTATTGCAGCAGGGCTGGGGACATCATTTTATTGCAGGGGGCTGGGGCATCATTTTATTGCAGGGGGGGGACTGGCCTGGGGGTTTCATTTTATTGCTGTGGGAATCATTTATTGCAGTGGGGCTGGTGGCATCATTTATTGCAGGTGTAATCAGGGCATCATTTTATTGCAGGGGAGCTGGGGTGAATCATGTATTGCTGGGGGCATAATTTATTACAGAGGGGGGAACTGGGGACATCATTTTATTGCAGTGGGGCTGGTGGTATAAATTTATTGCAGGGGGGCTCAGGGCATCATTTTATTTCAGGGTGGCCCAGGGCATAATTTTATTGCTGGGGGCATAATTTTATTTCAGTGGTGCTGGGGGCATCATTTTATTGCAAAGGGGCTTGGGCATTTTTTATGGCTGGGGGTATAATTTTATTGCAGGGTGGCTGGGGGCATCATTTTATTGCAGCAGGGCTGGGGACATCATTTTATTGCAGGGGGGCTGGCCTGGGGGTTTCGTTTTATTGCTGTGGGAATCATTTATTGCAGTGGGTCTGGTGGCATCATTTATTGCAGGTGTGCTCAGGGCATCATTTTATTGCAGGGGGGCTGGGGGAATCATTTATTGCTGGGGGCATAATTTATTATGGAAGGGGGGCTGGGGACATCATTTTATTGCAGCGGGGCTGGGGCATCATTTATGATTTGACCGCTGACTCCTATTGGTGTGGTGCATGTTATGTAAGGCGTCACTAATAAAAGCTCAATAACAAAGCTTGGCATACCATCATGTGTCACAAAACCTCATGTTATGGATTTAAAATTGTTTAAAGTAAATACCACACAACTGTAATTTGTAGCTAACCAGCTTGCCTTAGTTACAGTAAGTACCTGCCTGCAACTAAGCTTAAGCAATTGACACCATTTCAGTTGCTTCCCATTTCTATACATTTTTGCTTTGGGTTTTCATGGTATTATTATATGTAAGATTATGGGAATATTGGACATCAATGTCTAATGTCTACAGCAAAGAATGTAACTGCAAAGTTAAACTATACTTTTATTGTAACTTGGTGTAACTAAGGTACATTTTCTTAAAATGTAATGCCAGATTTATTTTCAGTTGCATATAAAATACACACTCATGAGAAGGCATGCCAATGTACACTACCTAACTGCTTTCTATAATGAATCAAACCTTATTACAACAGGTAGCTGCCATACCTTGGTATTCTAAATAAAGCATTAACACATGTGTGTGTAGTGTGTGTGTGCGTGCTGTGTGTGTGCGTGCTGTGTATGTGGGCTGTGTGTGTTTGGGTTGTGTGTGTGGGCTGTGTGTGTGGGGGGGGGGCTGTGTTTGTGTATGGGCTGTGTGTGTGTGTGGGGGGGGCTGTGTGAGTGTGTGAGTGTGTGGGCTGTAATCTCCTTACATAGCAAACATTAACTCTTTATATGAATGATGCACTGGCAACTTCTAAATGTATACTGGCACTTTATTTACTGGATTACATAACAAGGTGGCTCCTGTAGATTTGCACACATCTCTCTGATTGCCGTTGGTGGCTGGGTGATATGGTGCCATCCGATGATGGTGAATTCCATTTGTATGTAAAAAATTCTGGAATCTTGTGACACAAACTGGGGGCCATTGTCTGTGACTAGTTTTCTTGGCAACCCAAATAATGAAAACAGTCTTTCTAATGCTGATATGACTTCAGTAGTTGTAGTCCTTGTCATTGGAATTACTTTTGGCCACTTAGAGTGTGCATCAAATATGATTAAGTATGAGATTCCATCAATAGGACCGGCAAAGTCCAAATGTAGTCTCTCCCAAGGAGTAGTAGGCCAGTCCCATGGTTGTACAGCTCCTCAAGGAAGCTGTCCTTGAGCTTGAACACACCCTTTGCATGCCATAACATAGTTCTCAACAGAGGCATAACTAGAAACCACAGGGCTCAGGTGCAAGAATTTAAGAAGGGCCCCCCACCCCCCCCCAAAAAAGTGAATTTTGATACTTATCTTTTTTTTTTTTACATTTAACACAGAAAAAAAATGTGAATCAGATTACATATCTGCAAAAGAGGTACCCTGTGCCCATAGTCTGTGAGATGGTCTAACCCCCTATTACTGTATATAGTGACACTGTTTAACCCACCAGTACTGTATATAGTGAGTCAGTGACACAGTCTGTAATCTGCCGGTGAGATGGCTGGCCCGCCCCAACCCGCCCCAGTACTTTATAAAGTGACCACAGTAGTCTGTGACATGGTCCAGCCCCTCCCGTACTGTATATAGTGGTACTGTATAAACTGACACTGTTTAACCCCCGCCCCTCCCCCATGCTGTAGTAACAAGGTCTGTAATTTGCTGGTTCCACAAACATACACACACAGTCACATACATACATACACACACATAAACATCAATGGGTAAAACAGAAACACTAACCCCTGTAGTTAGAGACACTAGTGAAGCATCATGTCACACTCATATGATATCAGTGCAGACAGAGGCAGGTCAATGTTTTTTATTGTAATTTTTTTTTTTTTAAGCTGTGCCCCCACCCTTGGGGGCCCAGTCACAATTGCGACCTCTGCACCCCCTGTAGTTTTGCCCCTGGTTCTCAATGTCCTTATCAGTGGCCGGCCACCAAACATGACCCCTAGCCTTCTGTTTCATTCTGACAATGCCTGGGTGTCCTTCATGAAGGACTTTTAACGTAGCTTGCCGTAACCCGTTAGGAACCAGAACTCTCTCACCCCATAAAATACATCCATTTCTGAGTGTAAGTTCTTTCGCTCGTAGTATGTATACTCGCTTCACATCACAGCCGGTTCTTGGCCAGCCATTTCTCAAATACTTTGCCAGAAGTTGTAATTCAGTATCACAAGCTGTCTCCTTTGCAATTTGTTTGGCATGTACTATACCCGTAAAACACACACTTGGAAGGCTTTCTTGATCAACTGGTAAGGAATTCCTTAGTGGGAGCCTGGACATGGCATCAGCATTGCCATGGGAATCATGGGCCCGGTATTTGATGGAGTAATGATATGCTCCCAAAGTTAGAGTATACCTTTGCAATCTAGCTGCTGTAGTGGTTGAAATTCCCTTCCTTGGATTAAAGATGGTCAGCAGTGGCTTATGGTCAGTTAAAAGAGTACATTTTCTACCATAAATATAATTATGGAACTTCTTAACAGCCCATACAATGGATAATGTTTCCTTGTCTAATTGAGAATAGTTCTTCTCTGCCGTTGGTTAGAGAACAAGAAGCAAAGGCTACCAGTCGGTCTGTCCCATCTGGCATTGTGTGTGACAAGACAGCCCCTAAACCATAAGGCGAAGCATCACATGCTATCATGAGTGGTTTCTGAAGATCATAGTGCATTAACATGCAGGAACACAGGATAAGGTTATTTGATTCCTGGAAGGCTTTATTGCATTCACTGCTCCACAACCAGGGTCGATTTGTCTCAAGAAGCTGATGTAGTTGGTGTAATGTATGGGCTAACTGTGGAAGAAAACAGTGATAGTAGTTAAGGAGACCAAGGTATGATCGTAGTTCTGATGCATTCTGTGGTATAGGAGCTTCTTGCAAGGCCTTGACTTTGTCATCAGCAGTGTGTTACCGTGACAATCTATAACTTGGCCACAAAATTCTAATTTGTCACACATGAAAGCACACTTCTCCAAGTTGACCTTCAACCCGTAGGTCATTAGTCGCTGCAGTACCCTCAATACATTGTGTCGATGTTCTTCCTCCGTCCTGCCCGTGATTAACATGTCATCTAAAAGGGATTGGACATGGGGTAGTCCATTTAACAGTACTTCCATGGTGCGTTGCCAGATGGTTGGTGCAGGAGCAATGCCAAAGGCCATACGATTATATTGAAATAAACCACGGTGAGTATTGATTGTGAGTAACTTGTGGGAATCATGATGTACTCTTTTGTAATCTTTGTGAAATGTTGTCACCCAGGTAAGTTAGCAAAAATCTCTTCTGTCCTGGGTAATGAATACTTGTCCACTGCTAACTGTTCATTCAACATCATCCTAAAGTCTCCACATATTAGGATCTGTCCATCTTTCTTCCTTATTGATACAATAGAAGAAGCCCACTCACTACGATGCACTGGGGTTATAATCTTTAACTCTTCTAACCTCCTCAGTTCAGCATCAACTCCTGCCCTTAAAGCAAATGGCACAGTTTGTGCTTTTAAAAACTTTGGCCTATCTCCAGGTTTTAACTGTAACCGTACCCTTTTGTACTTAACTTTTCCCAGAACATTTCCAGGGTATATTTGGTCTTAATGTTCTGAATCCACTGGGCACGATCAACTCCAATATGAGGCTTTCAGGCATGCTAAGGGCCTGTATCCAGTCCCTTCCATAAAGAGGTGGGCCACCTGAATTTAGTATATATAGTGTAAGATTGACAGTTTTACTGTTTGTACACACAGATACAGGTGCAAACCTCTGTGGCATCAAGACTTCTCTGGAGTATGTTTGTAGCTTCAAGGTAGTGGCCTGCAGCAATACTGGAATTTTCATCTGTTTCCAATCTTTAATCGTCATAACTGAAACTGCAGCCCCAGTATCTTAGTCCATGGCCAAATCTTTTCCTTCAATATTAACATGAATGGTCAAAGGCTCAGACCCTGCTGCCATGGTGTATACAGTCAAACTCTGAACAGTAATTTCCACTTCTGAATCTGATGTGGCTCCACTATAAGCCATGTGGTAATTTCTCTTCTTATGTGTTTTGCTTGAGACACTCTGCTGATATTCTGCAAGCCTTCTTTAAGTGTCCTATTTTACCACAGCCATGACAACGAGCATTTTTAAATCTGCATTCAGAAGCTACATGATTCTGTGCTCCACATCCGTAAAAGTTGATAAGCGATGTTGCTTTTGCTGAATATTTAATGGCTGGTTTAGTCTGTTGCTTTACATTGGAGAAAAATACCTGTTCTTCCTTAGTGTGGGAATGCGTCTGAAGTAAACTAGTATCTTGTGTGGCCTGTTCCAAAACAGAAGCAATCTCTAGTGCTTTATGGAAGGTCAGGCTCTCCTCAAAATCGCCTTTGAAGAGATTCTGTACTGATACCCATAACCAACTGATCTCTAAGGGCCATATTCAGGTAATCCCCAAAAGCACAGGTGCTAGCCAATTTCTTTAAACTGATTGCAAATGTAGATACAGTCTCTTGTACCGCTCAGCTATCTCTGATGGCCGTGGTTGGAAATGTTGTGATAAGATCTGTATTATTTCAGACAAAGTCTTGGTGGCTGGCTTTTCTGGGTGTAGCAGGTCTTTTAGAATCTCATATGTTTTAGCACCAATAGTTGTCAGACAGACAGCAACAGACTTAGTATCTCCAATGTCATTGGCAAGCAAATACTGCTGTAGCCTTTCAGTCCAGGAAACCCAGTTATCTGTGTCAGGGTCAAATTCTTTCAATGCTCCAAATACAGCCATTATAGCGTGAGTTTGTGGTAGTATACTCATTGCCAGATGTAATGTCCTTACATAGCAAACATTAACTCTTTATATGAATGATGCACTGGCAACTTCTAAATGTAGACTTGCACTTTATTTACTGGATTACATAACAAGGTAGCTTCTGTAGATTTGCACACAGTAATATGGATATATACACATATAGTCCTTTATAATGATTGGCTGCTGCACTCCTTATATTAGCAGTCCTGTACACTGTGTATGCAGCACTATAGTAATCTATGTACCAGGTAGTATGCAAGATGACAAGGGAACTACCTGACCAGCTGTATAAAGTCTGTTCTGTAGACAGTAATACAGAGTAATTTATAACTGTATAACTGCAATATAACTTATAACTTATGTAACTGACAGTTATTACTCTTCCTGACTAGCTGATGCTGTATCCTGCTTCAGTGATCTGTAGCTGTCATTACACTTATTAGCAGCACTTGTCTAATCCTGAGGTTCAGTCCTTGTTACTTGTACTTTATAACTGCATCACCAAACTGTCACAAGATGGCTTCTGAACTGTTCTGATTCTAAACACAGCCCACTTGATGACATAATCTTTGTATGGAAGCCTCAATGTGCTAACCAAACCAGGAAGTAAGCACAACACTACATGGGCTGTGTGTGTGGGGGGGGGGAGCTAGGTGTGTGTGTGAGCGCTGTGTGTGTGTACTGTGTGTATGTGTGGACTGTGTGTATTTGTGGGCTGTGTGTGTGGGGGCGCTGTGTGTGTGGACTGTGTGTATGTGTGGGCCGTCTGTGTGTATGGGCGGTGGATGTGTTTCTGGGCTGTGGGTGAGTGTGTGTGGGCTGTGGGGGTGTGGGCTTTGTGTTTGTGTGGACTGTGTGTGGGGGGGCTGTTTGTGTGTGAAGGCTGTGTGTGTGTGTGTGGGGTGTGTGTGTGGGCTGTGTGTGTGGGCTGTGTATGTGGGCTGTGTGTGAGGGCTGTGTGTGTGTGTGGACTGTGTGTGTGAGGGGGGGGGGTCTGTGTGTGTGTGAGAGAGGACTGTGTATGGGGGGGGGCTGTGTGTGGGGGGGCTGTGTGTGTGTGGGGGGCTGTGTGTGGACTGTGTGTATGTGTGGGACGTGTGTGTGTATGGGCGGTGGATGTGTTTCTGGGCTGTGGGTGAGTGTGTGTGGGCTCTCGGGGTGTGTGAGGTGTGTGTGTGGGCTGTGGGGTGTGGGCTTTGTGTTTGTGTAGGCTGTGTGTGTGGGGGGGCTGTGTGTGTGTGAGGGCTGTGTGTGTGTGGGCTGTGTGCGTGTGGGCAGTGTGTGTGTGGACTGTGTGTGTGTGGGGGGGGCTGTGTGTGTGGGGGGTCTGTGTTTGTTTGTGTGTGTGAGAGGCTGTGTATGTGGGCAGGCTGTGTGTGTGGGGGGCTGTGTGTGTGTGTGCTGTGTGTATGTGTGGGGGGCTGTGTGTGTGGGGGGAGTGTGTGTGGGTGGGTTGTGTGTGTGTGTGGGCTGTGTGTGTGTATAGGGGGGCTGTCTGTGTGTGTGGGCTGTGTGGTACAGTGCATTGCCGCATTTCTTTAAGTATTTATTGTTCTGGGTAGAGGCCCCTGCGCTGTCATTCTGCCTAAGGACCTGAACTTGCTAGGGCCAGCCCTGGCATCTCTGTAATGTTCTTGTTATCATAAGAAAACACATAAAAATAAGGCCCAGTTCAACTAAACTGTTTCTAATTGTCAGCATAATTCTTCATTATATACATAAACAGTTGTTTCAATAGTACAAATGGTGGTTTATTGCAGTATATACAATGCTATATTCCTCCACATTAGTGGATTTGTATGTTTTGTTTGGTATTTATAAAATGTGCATTACCTTAAATTATTTTTCTCCCATTTTTTTTCATTTTAAGGCATAGATGGGGCGGGGTTGGAGGCAGAGATGGGGCATGGTTAGAGGCGGAGACGGGCGGAGTTGAAGGCGCTGAAGTCTCCAGTCTGTCACAGCAGTACCTGTGTATCCTTTCTTTGGCCCTAGGGTGGGCATTCCAGTCCATGACTCTAAAGAGGGCATTATTCCTGTCTTCGGCACTAGTGTGAGCACTCCAGTCCTCTGACTTAAAGGGGGCACTCCAGTCGTCATCCCTAAAGGGGCATTACTCCTGTCTTTGACTCTAGTGGGGGCACTCCAGTCCACTGCCCTGAAAAGGGCATTACTCCTGTCTTCGGCCTTACAGTGTGCACTCTTGTCTTAGGCCTTATAGAGGGTATTACTCCAGACTTAGTTCCGGTGTGTGCTACAGAGGTGCCAGCCACAGACATGCCAGAGACTATAGTCCTGTATCCTGTCACAGACTTTTGCACCATTTATTTTTCTTAATAAAGTATTACATAGTTGCCAGCTGTCCCATTTTTGCCGGAACAGTCCCGGAATTTGGGACCCAGTCCCAGCCATTTAAATGTCCTGGATTGTCCTGGTGCTGCTTGGTTGAGCCTTTAACTGTTGCCCTGGACAAAGATGGTTGCCGCAGTTCCAAAGCATATACGGTCCATGCGCTTACCATAAGCAGTTTGGGAAGGGTGATGTGCAGTGTAGGTGACGTTTTCTCATGTGATGCGGAACAATGGGGGGTGGATTGTGAGTAACAGAAAGATGGGGCCAGAGTAATGGAAGGTATGAACAGACTGTGCTGAGTAGATTGTGCATCATAGTTAAGTTTGCATATCGTTGTAATATATTTATTTATTTTATTACGGAGATTACTATAGTAACTCGGCCACACTGGCCCTAGTAAGTGCGATGCTGTATAAGGCGTTTGTCAATCTGAACGCTCTAGTTTATGATGAGAGGATCCTATAACTAAATGTAACCTGGCAGGTGGCTGCGCCTCATACAGACACACGCTCACAAATGTGACCCCATTTCACTCCAGGCAGGCACTGCGGCAAGAGAGGAATTGTGTCTGAGGCAAGCTTCTCCTGCAGAACCCTTAGATCTCAGTAAAGAGCGTTACAATGAGATCTGATGGCTAAGAGTCCTGCAGGCTATCTCACTGCAGCACTCTCATCTCTCAGTATAGCTCTCAACTCTATGAATTTAAATTCATATAGATATATTACTGTATGACTGGCAGTGCCAGTCTGTGTATAGACATATGTGTCAAATTGTGTGCTTACCAGTCTGTGCCTAGGTATATGTGTCTGATTGTGTGCCTGCCAGTCTGTACATAGGTATATGTGTCTGATTGTGTGTGTAATGTCCTTACATAGCAAACATTAACTCTTTATATGAATGATGTACTTGCAACTTCTAAATATAAACTGGCACTTTATTTACTGGATTACATAACAAGGTGCTCCTGTAGATTTGCACACAGTAATATGGATAGATACACATATATAGTCCTTTACAATGAATGGCTGCTGCACTCCTTATATCAGCAGTCCTGTACACTGTGTATGCAGTAACTTATAACTGTATAACTGCAATATAACTTATAATGTGTAACTGAGTTCTTACTTTTCCTGACTGGCTGATGCTGTATCCTCTGCAGTGATCTGTAGCTGACATTACATTTATTATTATTATTATTAGCACTTGTCTAAACCTGAGGTTCAGTCCTTGTACTTTATAACTGCATCACACTGTCACAAGATGGCTTCTCTGAACTGTTTTGATTCTAAGCACAGCCCACTTGATGACATCATCTTTGTATGGAAGCCTCAATGTGCCATCTAACCAAACCAAGAAGTAAGCACAACACTACATCTCCTTTCCTACTTATTTTTTTTTTAATAATCTTAACTGCACAACAACAAACGTCCGATAAATCAGTCTTCTCCAGCATCCTCTTGTATTGTGGAAGTGAAAGCTGCTTCTTGTTTCTTCCGTTGACGAAAGTTTCTCTTATATGTTGCATGTTGTCTCCGGCGAGTGTCTCTGAGATTCACTTCAGGAGACCAACGAACAACAGGGCCTCCATTACATATAGAGTGTCACCCGCAAAAGCCGACGGCGCCAGATTTTATGCAATTTTGGTATTACATATACGGCGTAGCATACAAGTTACGCTCGTATATTTCACCCGTCGCTCGCAATTTTTACTCCCATAGGCTAACATGGGACCGCATCCTAATGCATGCGCAATGTCTATCTCCCTGTCAACCGCAATCCCCCACCGCAATAACTAATATACTCTATTAACCCCTAAACCGCCATAGCCCACACCGAAAATAATAACTGAATTATTAACCTCCTAAACCGCCATAGCCCACACCGCAAGTAATAACTAAATTATTAACACCTAAACCGCCATATTCCACATAGCCTATTAAATATATTAACCCCTAATCTGCTGCCGCCAACATCGCCGCCACTATAATAAAGTTATTAACCCCTTAACCTAAGTCTTACCCTAACACCCCCCTAACTTAAATATTATTTAAATAAATCTAAATAATATTACTATTATTATTAACTAAATTATTCCTATTTAAAACTAAATATTTACCTATAAAATAAACCCTAAGATAGCTACAATATAATTAATAATTACATTGTAGCTATTTTAGGATTTATTTTTAGTAATCCAGGGTAACTTATAACTGTATAACTGCAATATAACTTATAATGTGTAACTGAGTTCTTACTTTTCCTGACTGGCTGATGCTGTATCCTCTGCAGTGATCTGTAGCTGACATTACATTTATTATTATTATTATTAGCACTTGTCTAAACCTGAGGTTCAGTCCTTGTACTTTATAACTGCATCACACTGTCACAAGATGGCTTCTCTGAACTGTTTTGATTCTAAGCACAGCCCACTTGATGACATCATCTTTGTATGGAAGCCTCAATGTGCCATCTAACCAAACCAAGAAGTAAGCACAACACTACATCTCCTTTCCTACTTTTTTTTTTTTTTTAATAAACTTAACTGCACAACAACAACCGTCCGATAAATCAGTCTTCTCCAGCATCCTCTTGTATTGTGGAAGTGAAAGCTGCTTCTTGTTTCTTCTGTTGACGAAAGTTTCTCTTATATGTTGCATGTTGTCTCCGGCGAGTGTCTCTGAGATTCACTTCAGGAGACCAACGAACAACAGGGCCTCCATTACATATAGAGTGTCACCCGCAAAAGCCGCCGCCGCCAGATTTTATGAGATTTTGGTATTACATATACGGCGTAGCATACAAGTTACGCTCGTATATTTCACCCGTCGCTCGCAATTTTTACTCCCATAGGCTAACATGGGACCGCATCCTAACGCATGCACAATGTCTATCTCCCTGTCAACCGCAATCCCCCACCGCAATAACTAATATACTCTATTAACCCCTAAACCGCCATAGCCCACACCGAAAGTAATAACTAAATTATTAACCTCCTAAACCGCTATAGCCCACACCGCAAGTAATAACTAAATTATTAACCCCTAAACCGCCATAGCCCACATAGCCTATTAAATATATTAACCCCTAATCTGCTGCCGCCAACGTCGCCGCCACTATAATAAAGTTATTAACCCCTAAACCTAAGTCTTACCCTAACACCCCCCTAACTTAAATATTATTTAAATAAATCTAAATAATACTACTATTATTAACTAAATTATTCCTATTTAAAACTAAATACTTACCTATAAAATAAACCCTAAGATAGCTACAATATAATTAATAATTACATTGTAGCTATTTTAAGATTTATTTTTTATTTTACAGGCAACTTTGTATTTATTTTAAAAACTATTTAATAGCTACCTAGTTAAAATAACTACAAATTTACCTGTAAAATAATTCCTAACCTAAGTTACAATTACACCTAACACTACACTATCATTAAATAAATTAAATTAATTAACTATAATTACCTAAAATTAAATATAATAAAATAAAATAAACTATAGTACAAAAAACAAACACTAAATTACAGAAAATAAAAAAAATTCCAAGAAGTTTAAACTAATTACACCTAATCTAAAATTCCATACCCTACACTAAATTACAAATAGCCCTTAAAAGGGCTTTTTGCGGGGTATTGCCCCAAAGTAATCAGCTCTTTTACCTGTAAAAAAAGAAATACAACCCCCCCAACATTAAAACCCACCACCCACACACCCAACCTTACTCTAAAACCCACCGAATCCTCCCTTAAAAAAACCTAACACTAACCCCTTGAAGACCACCCTACCTTGAGCCGTCTTCACCCAGCCGGGCAGAAGTCTTCATCCGATCCGGGCAGAAGAGGTCCTCCAGCCGGGCAGAAGAGGTCCTCCAGCCGGGCAGAAGTCTTCATCCGATCCGGGCAGAAGAGGTCCTCCAGCCGGGCAGAAGTCTTCATCCAAGCAGCATCTTCTATCTTCTTCCATCCGACGAGCAGCGGCTCCATCTTGAAGACATCCAACGCGGAGCATCCTTCCTGGCCGACGACTACCCGATGAATGAAGGTTCCTTTAAATGACGTTCCTTTAAATCCAAGATGGCGTCCCTTCAATTCTGATTGGCTGATAGAATTCTATCAGCCAATCGGAATTAAGGTAGGAAAAATCCTATTGGCTGATGCAATCAGCCAATAGGATTGAGCTCGCATTCTTTTGGCTGATTGGAACAGCCAATAGAATGCAAGGTCAATCCTATTGGCTGATTGAATCAGCCAATCGGATTGAACTTCAATCCGATTGGCTGATTGCATCAGCCAATAGGATTTTTCCTACCTTGATTCCGATTGGCTAATAGAATTCTATCAGCCAATCGGAATTGAAGGGACGCCATCTTGGATGACGTCATTTAAAGGATATTTTTCTTAAGTAACATATAACCAATAAAGACTATTTGATATATGAAATTGTGTTGTATGTGTATATTAATATGATTAAATCACTAAATTGAGTGTTATAGTGATTAGTGATCACTATAACACTCAATTTTTTAACTGCAAACCAACATTTTAAAAATTGTATCATATGAGGCTGCAAGAAGCCACACCCCAGGCCACGCCCATGTCATGCCCCAAGCCACGCCCTCCCCATCCCCATTTAAAAAGTGTCCAGGAATCTTCTGGGCAAAAGGTGGCAACCCTATATATGTGTCTGATTGTGTGCCTACCAATCTGTGTATAGGTATATGTGACTGATTGTGTGCCTACCAGTCTGTGCCTAGGTATGTGTGTCTGATTGTTTGCCTGCCAGTCTGTGCCTAGGTATATGTGTCTGATTGTGTGCCTACCAATTTGTTTATAGGTATATGTGACTAAATGTGTGCCTACCAGTCTGTGCCTAGGTATATGTGTCTGATTGTGTGCTACCAGTCTGTGCCTAGGTATATGTGTCTGATTGTGTGCCTACCAGTCTGTGCCTAGGTATATGTGTCTGATTGTGTGCTATCAGTCTGTGCATAGGTATATGTGTCCGATTGTGTGCCTACCAGTCTGTGTATATGTATATGTGCCTGATTGTGTGCCTACCATAGGTATATGTGTCTGGTTGTGTGCCTACCATTCTGTGTATAGGTATATGTGCCTTGTGTGCCTAGCATAGGTATATATGTCTGATTGTGTGCCTACCATAGCTTTATGTGTCTGATTGTGTGCCTACCTGTGTGTGTATTGTTATACGTGTCTAGTAGAAGGAGGTGGAAGATATGTGAAAGGGAAGATATAAGGAAAGAAAACTGTGTTGGAGCAGAATACCTGAAATGGAAATGCGGGTAATTTATAAAGAGAGCAATGCTAATAGTTCAGGAAATAACTTCAGGATAGGGAGAGGTTATAAAGCAGTAGAAGGAGTTATAGGGAGTGGTTGCTGGGAAACAGAAAGATTGAATATCAAGTGATGATGAGTTGTAGAAAGTGGAAACAGACCAATAGGAATCATGGGAATCTGATATATGGGCATTATTATTATTTATTGTAGGTATTACAATACAATATTAATAATTGTATATATTTATTTATATAAATACTTACCCCTGCGCTAGCGTTATACAAATTCATATTTTAATAGTGCTGCATAATCTGTTGGTGCTCTACAAATAACCAATATATATATATATATATATATATATATATATATATATATAAGCTGCACCATAATAAATAGGCGGAGCTAAATTATGCTAATTATGTGGGTTTGGCAAAGTGGGCAGAACTTTAGGGCAGGGGGTGTGGTAAAAATGTTCATGAAGGTAATTGATAGCTGCAAAGTATCCCTGGAATTTTTTTTCAAATGTTGACAACTATGGTATTATCTGCAGCTTCTTAATGCCTAAAAAAGGGGAGAAGATCAGGAAAGCAGGTTCCATTGCCTCTTTTTGCTCTCTGGAAACACCTAAGTCAGACACCTCTACTCCTGCGATTCGAACCCCTAAACTCGCTCCATTGAGCGTGACATATCATTTGTTTAGATTCCTAAACACTTAGGGGCCAATTTATCATGGCCCAAATGGGGCCATATACCCTTGTTTCCAAGTGGGCCTTCAGGCTCGCCGGGAACAGGATTTAAAAAGCAGCGATCTTAAGAACGCTGCTCCTTAACTCGTCCGCTGCCTCTGAGGCTGCGGACATCAATCCGCCCGATCTCATACGATCGGGTTTATTGACACCCCCTGCTAGCAGCCGATTGGCCGCAAATCTGCAGGGGGTGGCATTACACAAGCAGTTTACCAGAACTGCTTGTGCAATGATAAATGCCGACGGCGTATGTTGTTGGCATTTATCGAAGTCTAGCGGACATGATCTCTACAGCTGATCATGTCCGCCAGGCATTTGATAAATCTGCCCCTTAGAATAAGTTTTGCATTGTAAATATTAATATAAAGCATTTTGATTGTAAATATGTTTGGGGAGGGGACGGGGCAACACATACGAGCAGCTAAAAAAGTGTGTAGCAGCAGATATATAGCAGCCATGACTATGTAGCGCCAAGGCTGTAGCAATATTACAGTCCTATCATCACTATAAGCTAACCTCATGTGTTTGTGTATGCATGTTTTCTCTCTGAGCTATGACTTTCCCTGCATTTGGTGTAACATTCAGCAAGATAAAGAAGCAAAATTAATAATTTAAAATGTAATTATACTTATTATTTGTATTGTTGGCATGTGGATGAATATAAATGGCTTTGGGCTTATACTTCATCAACAGTGAAACTAATGCAATGTGGAATTATGCTGGTTATTTGTCTTGATAGCCTGTGTCAATGTGGGCGGCAACAAAGCTGTAAAATGGAACAAAACAATTTAAGCAAGGGTAGTATTTAGTGGAGGATGGGTTATTCAGGATGTTTGGCAGGAGGGTATGTATGTAGAAATGCTTGGATGGGAAAATACTGAGCTGGGAATAAAGAGCAGGACCTGGGGTATTATTTGCAGAAGATGCTGGGTGGAGTAGTGTAGAGAAGATGTTCTGATTTAGAGAGTAGTGGGCAAACAGACTGGACTAGGCAGCAGTGTGTAAGATATTTGTTGTAGGAATTATGCAGATTGGAGCAGTGTATGGAGCAATATGCAATCGATGTTGACTTTGGGGTTTATTGAGGAAAAGCTTTAAGACGTCAATGCTCGACAAAATAATGTTTTTTCATAATTTAGCCATTATTATAAAGCTAGCTCTATTTAAACAAAAAAACATTTTGTCTTCTTCAGCTTGTGCACTGGGCATCTGTTAACCCTTTCTTTACTTTTTTAAAAATGCCTTCTACAGCAGCAAAGACAACGAACAATCCTGTGGTTTATTATATTGTTAAATGTAAAGTCTCCAGCTTACTTTAGATAATGTAAATAACTGAGTGACAGGATAAGCAACAGCGGGGGGCAGACCAAGCCTTTCTCAGTTAGTGGCTAGCAATGAATTATGTATACGCACAAAGGAAGACACACACTCTGCTCTCAAAGTCTATTGATTTTTACACCAAAGGAAAATCTGCTGGAATTTAGCATCATCTCCTACATTAGATAAGTGAGTTACAGAAAAACAGACAACATTGCAATAGAAAATAACAAACCTGTTGATTTACTAGGGGCATATTGTTGTCCTCTTTTCTTAAAGTGAATCCATATAGTTTACTGTAGCAGTATACACATCGCCTCACCTTACCACTATATACCATGCATATATATATAGTGGGACCTCGGTTTACGAAACACGGTTTCCCATAGGAATGCATTGAAAACCAATTAATGCGTTCCGGAGGTGAGAAAAAAGGCTCCAAAACCTGCTGCAAAAGGCTCCAAAAGGCTCCACAACTTGCTGCAAATGGCTCCAAAAGGCTCAGCAACTTGCTGCAAATGGCTCCAAAACCGGGACACTTGTTTCGTATTGCGAAAAAAATTCGTAAAACGAAACACGGTTTCCCATAGGAATGCATTGAAAACCAAATAATTTGTTCGTATTGCGAAAAAAATTCTTAAACCGAGGCATTTTTTTCACAGAAAAATTGCAAATAGGAGGCTTAGTGAGGTGGTTCCCAGGGCCTGCACTATAGGACGTTCTCCTTTATCACGGGCCCTGGGAGCCACTGCCCTAAGCCTCCTATTAGAGAAGCTGCGGGTTTGTAAAGAAGAGGAGGTAAGAATTAAGCTACATGTGAACTTTTCCACCTGTACGTTTGGAACATTTACATTTGTTTAATGAAAACAAATGTAAATGTTCTATAAATGTTCAGTATTAATTTTGTATAAAACGAAACGAATACCGAATAGTGCAGCCAACTAATATTAAAGGAAATTAATTTCCCCCAAATATTAGTTCCAAACCAAATTTTTTGGAGCTACAGCAGTCTACTGCTAACCCATTTAAATGCATCTTTTAGGGTATATACAGGGAGTGCAGAATTATTAGGCAAGTTGTATTTTTGAGGATTAATTTTATTATTGAACAACAACCATGTTCTCAATGAATCCAAAAAACTCATTAATATCAAAGCTGAATAGTTTTGGAAATAGTTTTTAGTTTGTTTTTAGTTATAGCTATTTTAGGGGGATATCTGTGTGTGCAGGTGACTATTACTGTGCATAATTATTAGGCAACTTAACAAAAAACAAATATATACCCATTTCAATTATTTATTTTTACCAGTGAAACCAATATAACATCTCAACATTCACAAATATACATTTCTGACATTCAAAAACAAAACAAAAACAAATCAGTGACCAATATAGCCACCTTTCTTTGCAAGGACACTCAAAAGCCTGCCATCCATGGATTCTGTCAGTGTTTTGATCTGTTCACCATCAACATTGCGTGCAGCAGCAACCACAGCCTCCCAGATAGTGTTCAGAGAGGTGTACTGTTTTCCCTCCTTGTAAATCTCACATTTGATGATGGACCACAGGTTCTCAGTGGGGCTCAGATCAGGTGAACAAGGAGGCCATGTCATTAGATTTTCTTCTTTTATACCCTTTCTTGCCAGCCCAGCTGTGGAGTACTTGGACACGTGTGATGGAGCATTGTCCTGCATGAAAATCATGTTTTTCTTGAAGGATGCAGACTTCTTCCTGTACCACTGCTTGAAGAAGGTGTCTTCCAGAAACTGGCAGTAGTACTGGGAGTTGAGCTTGACTCCATCCTCAACCCGAAAAAGCCCCACAAGCTTATCTTTGATGATACCAGCCCAAACCAGTACTCCACCTCCACCTTGCTGGCATCTGAGTTGGACTGGAGCTCTCTGCCCTTTACCAATCCAGCCACGGGCCCATCCATCTGGCCCATCAAGACTCACTCTCATTTCATCAGTCCATAAAACCTTAGAAAAATCAGTCTTGAGATATTTCTTGGCCCAGTCTTGACGTTTCAGCTTGTGTGTCTTGTTCAGTGGTGGTCGTCTTTCAGCCTTTCTTACCTTGGCCATGTCTCTGAGTATTGCACACCTTGTGCTTTTGGGCACTCCAGTGATGTTGCAGCTCTGAAATATGGCCAAACTGGTGGCAAGTGGCATCTTGGCAGCTGCACGCTTGACTTTTCTCAGTTCATGGGCAGTTATTTTGCGCCTTGGTTTTTCCACACGCTTCTTGCGACCCTGTTGACTATTTTGAATGAAACGCTTGATTGTTCGATGATCACGCTTCAGAAGCTTTGCAATTTTAAGAGTGCTGCATCCCTCTGCAAGATATCTCACTATTTTTTACTTTTCTGAGCCTGTCAAGTCCTTCTTTTGACCCATTTTGCCAAAGGAAAGGAAGTTGCCTAATAATTATGCACACCTGATATAGGGTGTTGATGTCATTAGACCACACCCCTTCTCATTACAGAGATGCACATCACCTAATATGCTTATTTGGTAGTAGGCTTTCGAGACTATACAGCTTGGAGTAAGACAACATGCATAAAGAGGATGATGTGGTCAAAATACTCATTTGCCTAATAATTCTGCACACAGTGTACATGGATAGCCAGACAGAGTACCTCTTTCCCCGCTGCCCATCCAGCATCTATCTGTTGCTCCTGGAGAGATTTGGTGGAGTCTGAGCAGTGTGAGAGGTACTAGCGACTTAGCCATTTAATATTTGTTTCTAATGTTTTCACTGATATTGAAATATTTCTTGTATTAATCAAAATTTGCTGCCATTATTTTGTGAATGAAAGATGTGTAGATCTTCTTCACATTTACTAATGTATGGGGGTTGAACCAGAATCTATTTCTAATAGTAGTTTAAAAGAAATAGATAAGTCCCGTGATAGTTGACCTATAGGGGCATATTTATCAAGCTCCGAATGGGGCTTGATGCCCCGTGTTTCTGGTGAGCCTGCAGGCTCGCCAGAAACAGTAGTTATGAAGCAGCGGTCACAAAGACCGCTGCTCCATAACCTGTCTGCCTGCTCTGAGCAGGCGGACAGACATTGCCGGAAATCAACTCGATCGAGTACGATCGGGTTGATTGACACCCCCTGCTGGCGGCCCATTGGCCGCGAGTCTGCAGGGGGCGGTGTTGCACCAGCAGCTCTTGTGAGCTGCTGGTACAATGCTGAATACGGCAAGCGTATTGCTCGCCGTATTCAGCGAGGTCTGTCGGACCTGATCCGCACTGTTGGATCAGGTCCGACAGACCTTGATAAATAGGGGCCTTTGTGTAAATAAGTTTTGTAATATGTGAGAGATCTTGAAATGTATAGTTTGTCTTGAGGTTGATTCCATAATGGTCATAATGTGCCATTTGCGCATAATTTTTTCATAAGTCAAGTACAGAGCTCAGTATGTATACAGAGGTTGCAAAGATCAATATGTATACAGAGACATTTTAACAAATGATGGTGCAGCAAAAAATTACTTAATTAATTGATGCTGTTAAATATATATATACAGTATGTCATGTATATACATGTGTATATATGTGTGTATATGTATGTACTGTGTGTATTGTGTGTGTATATATATATATATATATATATATATATATATATATATATATATATATATATATATACACAATATAGCACTTTCCATTCAAATACCTTGTCATATACCATATAGAGTATCTCACAAAAGTGAGTACACCCCTCACATTTTTGTAAATATTTTATTATATATTTTCCTGTGACAACACTGAAGAAATGACACTTTGCTACAATGTAAAGTAGTGAGTATAACAGTGTAAATTTGCTGTCCCCTCAAAATAACTCAACACATAGCCAATATTGCCTAAACCGTTGGCAACAAAAGTGAGTACACCCCTAAGTGGAAATGTCCAAATTGGGCCCAAAGTGTCAATATTTTGTGTGGCCACCATTATATTCCAGCTGCCTTAACCCTCTTGGGCATGGAATTCACCAGAGCTTCACAGGTTGCCACTGGACGATATCACAGAGCTGGTGGATGTTAAAGACCTTGCGCTGCCCCACCTTCCATTTGAAGATGCCCTACAGATGCTCAATAGGGTTTAGCTTTGGAGACATGCTTGGCCAGTCCATCACCTTTACCCTCAGCTTCTTTAGCAAGGCAGTGGTCGTCTTGGAGGTGTGTTTGGGGTTGTTATCATGTTGGAATACTGCCATGCGGCCCAGTCTCTGAAGGGAGGGGATCATGCTCTGCTTCAGTATGTCACAGTACATGTTGGCATTCATGGTTCCCTCAATGAACTGTAGCTCCCCAGTGCCGGCAGCACTCATGCAGTCTTAGACCATGACACTCCCACCACCATGCTTGACTATAGGCAAGACACACTTGTCTTTGTACTCCTCACCTGGTTGCCAGCCACATACGCTTCACACCATCTGAACCAAATACATTTATTTTGGTCTCATCGGACCACAAGACATGGTTCCGGTAATCCATGTCCTTAGTCTGCTTGTCTTCAGCAAACTGTTTGCAGGCTTTCTTGTGCATCATCTTTAGAAAAGGCTTCGTTCTGGGATGACAGCCATGCAGACCAATTTGATGCAGTGTGCGGCATATGGTTTGAGCACTGACAGGCTGACCCCCCACCCCTTCAACCTCTACAGCAAAGCTGGCAGCACTCATATGTCTATTTCCCAAAGACAACCTCTGGATATCACGCTGAGAACGTGCACTCAACTTCTTTGGTCGACCATGTTCTGAGTTGAACCTGTTCTGTAAAACCACTGTATGGTCTTGCACACCATGCTGAAGCTGAGTTTCAGGGTCTTGGCAATCTTCTTATAGCCTAGGCTATCTTTATGTAGAGCAACAATTCTTTTTTTCTGATCTTCGGAGAGTTCTTTGCCATGAGGTGTCATGTTTAACTTCCAGTGACCAGTATGAGAGAGTGTGAGAGCGATAACACCAAATTTAACACACCTGTTCCCCTTTCACAAGTGATACCTTGTAACACTGAGTCACATGACACCGGGGAGAGAAAATGGCTAATTGGGCCCAATTTGTACACTCACTACTTTACATTGTAGCAAAGTGTCAGTTCTTCAGTGTTGTCACATGAAAAAATATAATAAAATATTTACAAAAATGTGAGGGGTGTACTCACTTTTGTGAGATACTGTACCTTATAAAAAAAAAAAAAAAATATTTTATTAATTGTTATTAGATATTGTGTATATTAGTGTAACACTTTATTTTAATGTATTTATGTTGTGTTTAATGCATATTGTATCTACAGCTAGCCCTTTAAGCAAGGTTTTCACTTGCATTACCCAATGAGCGAATATTTTGTTTTTGCTTGTACAGTCGCATTTACTTTCAACTTGTAATATGCGCGCAAGTTAACATGAGCATTAGCACAATACTTGTAATCTAGCCTTTTGTTGCCATAAAAGAGTGGGCTAAGGAATATACAGGTCAGAAACATAAGAAAGAAATTCCATTATAGCACATAAGTTACAGTCCATGTTTAAAATGTTAAGCTTAGTTTGTGTGTACAAATGTGAAACAGTTATTGTAGTATTACTGTGAGTAGATTGGTTGTAGCATGCACAAAGGGTTCCAAGGGAGGCAAGGATTTTTGTCTACACAGGCAAAGGTGCATTTTGATGTCGTCTTCCCCGACCCCAATCCCCACCATGACATATTTATATATATATTATATATAGCAGATAGCAGCTCCCCACCCAGAAATTACACCTGACCTGGGGTAACCGGGGTTCTCATCTTCATATATCATAACATAAGTCAAGTGAATATGAAGTGGACAGTGTGGTGATCTCATGTCTCTGTGCATAGCCTAAGTTCTCTCAGTCTCAGAGACTAGTGACTAAATAAACAGTGTAGTGTGCTTCGACTGTGTCTGTGTTGTTGGGACTTTGGAAAAAAAAGTGGTGCTTATAGTTAATAAAAAATTATGCAACAACCGTTACCTACCTCTCTCTCACTGTCTTTCATTTCAGTTACAGTGAATTAATTACACTCACAGCGCTTATAGGACCTATAGCTCCTATCTAAGGTGGGCCCCCACTACCCACGGAAAGAAGTACTATTGAAGATAAGTTTAGAGAGGAGCGCCAAAAAAAGGCAAGGCCTAGTGTGTGTGTGAGGGATGTTTTCACACTATGGTAAAAAGTACCTTTGGTGAGGGCTATGTCCCTATAATTAGCTACAGAGGCTATAGTGGTTACAGAACAATGAGGATAAAAATTATCAAAATTTTAATACAAACACAAATTACATCACTAAACATGGATCCATGGTACATAAAAACATATATGTATGAAAACAATTCTTAAAAACAAAAATCTTAAAATATAAGTTAAATACCAGGGGGAATGAATCCCTCCAAGAGCAAGTGGCCCAAAAATTGGTCACTGATTCAAATGATGTGGTAATAATGTCGTTAGAACTGTTGTGTATATTGAAATGGTAGAGGTGGTTAGACTCAACAACCCTCTATGATAATGGATTTTGGCCTACCAAAGTAAGGTAGTTCCTATTAATATGATAGATGCGATATTGAATATATAAAAAATGCACAGAATCAGAAAAAAATCAAATAAGAATTTGCAGAGTTGTATATATAACATGTGAAAAAAGAAAAAGTATAAGAGAAGGTGATCACAGATTAAACTAGTGTGTACACAAACTAGTGTTGATCAAAAATGATTCCAAAAAGTGATAAAAAATTGGATGGAAAAATAAAAATATATATAAAAATAATGTGTGAAAAATATGAGTAACAAATCACACAGTGAGTGATGTGTGAGATGATGGGTGGGAAAAAAATAGTGTAAAAGAGTGGAAAAATATCGCATTGCGAATTAATACAATAAGAAACAAATTTATATTCCTAAAAAACGTCCCAAAAAGTAAAAAATAAAATTCAGAATAGTTCCAAATTAGTGTCCATAAAAATCAGATGGTGGTGACCTTATGGTGATCCTGATAAAGGTTGTATCCCAAAAATAAAGTGAAAGTTAATGATTCCAATAAATAGTTCAAGTCCTCAAGATTTTGCAATAGATAAACAGTTCCAATCCTTGATATCAAGGCAGAGATAAAAATAAAAATAAAGGTAACAATGTGAGGTAAAGGTGAGATAAAAGTAGAAGGCTGGGAAATCCTCAAAACCAAGCAGCAGCCAGCACAGGAAGTGATTTTACACAGACTAGTCTTTTAGAATTTTTTCTGATTCTGTGCATTTTTTATATATTCAATATCGCATCTATCATATTAATAGGAACTACCTTACTTTGGTAGGCCAAAATCCATTATCATAGAGGGTAGTTGAGTCTAACCACCTCTACCATTTCCATATACACAACAGTTCTAACGACATTATTACCACATCATTTGAATCAGTGACCAATTTTTGGGCCACTTGCTCTTGGAGGGATTCATTCCCCCTGGTATTTAACTTATATTTTAAGATTTTTGTTTTTAAGAATTGTTTTCATACATATATGTTTTTATGTACCATGGATCCATGTTTAGTGATGTAATTTGTGTTTGTATTAAAATTGTGATAATTTTTATCCTCATCGTTCTGTAACCACTATAGCCTCTGTAGCTAATTATAGGGACATAGCCCTCACCAAAGGTACTTTTTACCATAGTGTGAATACATCCCTCACACACACACTAGGCCTTGCCTTTTTTTGGCGCTCCTCTCTAAACTTATCTTCAATAGTATTTCAGTTACAGTACCATGGCCCCGGTCTCTCTGGCCATCTGGGGGGGGGGGGGTGAGTGACTGGGAGTCCCTCACGTGGCTCCCTCAGCCTCAATTTCAAAATATCCTAGAAGAAGATAGTCACTGTGACAATGTCAGTACAGTGCTCAGTCTACAGTCACAACTCGGGCACCAGCATTATCACGTGTATTTCCCTTGCACTCACAACAGCTCCACACTGTCTCCAGCCTCTCACGTGATGTCACTTGAATGACATATGGTCCAGACCAGTCATCTTAGGCTACTGTTACTACGCAACGCACGCTGAGTCAGTGGAGTCTGAGTCAGACCCGAACCGATGCGCAGCAGGCAACAGCGCAAGTGTGACTCGAGCGGAGCTCTCTGAACTGTCTGTCTGTGCCCAGTGCCCAGAGTGCCCACACACCCAGTGCTTTGGCCCCCCTGACCCCGCCCATCATAAATAAAGCTGCCACAGTGTCCTGAGTAGAGTATGAGTGACAGTGCTGCCTGTGTGTGTGCCGTTCGCGCTTGTGCGCACATACATTTTTTAAAGTCAACAAGCAGCTGATTTGGAGCATGCCGGCAGGCAGATCCGGCGCTCCACTGCTGGGGGCGCTCAAAGGCGGCTGCCAAGATCGCCTTACATTGGTGCCAGGCCTGAAGGGAGGTTTGTTGTGTGAGAACATCAGCTGTGAAAAATGGTATTATTCATTTATATTAATAAAATAGAAAACAGACTAGGGGGCCAATTTATCAAGGGCTGAATGGCCCCTGATACCCCTGTTTCAGCGCGAGCCTAAAAGCTCGCCGGAAACAGCAGTTATGAAGCAGTGGTCTTAAGACAGCTGCTTCTTAACTGGTCCGCCTGCTCTGAGGCTGCGGACATCAATCCGCCCGATCTCAAACGATTGGGCAGATTGACACCCCCTGCTAGCGGACGATTGGCCGCGAATCTGCAGAGGGCATCATTGCACAAGCAGTTCAGAAGAACTGCTTGTGCAATGATAAATGCCGACAGCGTACGCTGAGCGGATTATGTCGGACAGACCGATGATAAATTGGCCCCTAGGAAGGCAAATGAGCATAGTTAAAAGTAAATAGAAAATGGGAAGCCTAATATGCCCAGTAAAATTTGGTGTAAAAATGCACTTAAATAAATATATGGAAAGCTTTATTTAGACACTAGGGTGGTATCTGGTTCTATTTTAAAACAGCTCTTAAGACAGTGGGGTCTAGGTTGGTATGGGATATATCAAAATTCAATACGTATTAATTTCATATCAGGGCTGCTACCTCATAAGCATAAGCTGGGGCAATTGTAGAACAAATTAAGTGCTTGGGCAGATAAAAAAAACCTGATGCTTCCATAAATATATCAGACTTATATATAAAAAGACTTGAGGGGGTTGATGACCTACATTGCAATATTTTGCATTACAGTAGAACTGTGGAAGGGCCACAAGAGTTGGATAGTTGGCCACTCCTGCTTGCATTAGGCTTCAATAAAGGAAGCAAAAGAGGAAAGGGGTAGAGCAACTTAGTTTCATGTCTAACACATCCAGCATCAGATGGTTAGGATAAAGAGGTATGAGAGGATAATATTATATCCAAGCCATTAAACAAGCAGCAGTTGTATGGGTACATCATACTTATTCACCAATGAGGCAATGACGTTTGGGTTTTGGCAAAACTTTGAGAGCCGTAATTATAGGATATACCGTATACATATATATATATATATATATATATATATATATATATATATATATATATATATATATATATATATATATATATATAGTTTTTTAACAAGGTGGAAAGGTGTATGTATTATTTGACCACCCATCATATGCCAATGAAGAGGCCCTGGTACTTGGTTACAGGGTGAGAAAGAGGATCAGTAGTACAATTGCACAGTTTGTTCTGACTCAAAGAACAACAGAAATACAAGGGGTAGTCAGTCAAGAGAAAATAAGATGTAACTAAAAGGATCTACATAGGCAAGGTAGAGTACATCCATCTGAAATTGGGATGGACTTCTTGAATGTTCTTTATGTTCATACTGCAGTATGTAAGTAAAACCCTGTGTAAGTACATTTATATATTATACCTACAGTGGCAGATAAGCTGGTTGAACTGTAGGGCTTAGAATGGAATCTGCTGGGGACGGAGTTTGGCTTGTTCCATAGATAGTATCTGGTTGGTGTAGGAGTGTGGCTGGGTAGTTCAAAGGCAGAGTAATGTCATGGCTGGGTGGCTAGTGGATGGAGTAGTGGAACAGCTAGACGTAGCTCCCAAACCATGACATTCCAGCAAAATGTGAGCCAGTTGAGAGCTCTACTGTATACATACATGTAAACACGATCTCTGGATACATACTGCAGTATATAAAAACAGTTTTATATGTAAATATGTAAATGATATATATATATATATATATATATATATATATATATATATATATATATATGCTACTTAGTGTACGTTCCAGCTACTAATGCATATGTTTTGACTGCAGAAAAGAACTAGAAGGCCCATAAAGGCTGCCTATACTTCTGTCTAGCCTTACTTGTATCCCAGGCTTTAATGAATCTCTTTATCCTTATCACCTTTATATTGGAAACTTGTTCCATAAAGCAACATCCTTTTCTATCATTTATTCCTGCAACTGATACTTTCCAACCTGTGACATCATGACCCATTTTCTGACATTGCTCTTTTGGTGAAAAATGCTTTTAGTTTAAGCTTTATCAAATGCCTTAAAATTCTGGAATATTTATATCAAGATAACTCTTCTTGGCTACACATCATATTCCAAGTCTTCCCTTGTCAGTTGAATAGACCATGTACAGCTTTTTATACATGCTTCCTTTTGGTATTATTAATAGCAAAATGTGTATATGTGAGTAATGTGCTTAACCACTAGACGGCAACTCTAAATTACTGATTAGGAAACATTTTAAAAAAGTTTAAAATAGGGGTCTTTTAAATAACATGTTCTTTTTGATGGTGTTGATTGTGCCATTTCCCCTTCTTTATTTATATTTTTTGTAAGTATAATCTATACCTATTTTGTCTCCTGTATAAGCAGACGTTCAAAAATATGCTTTACTATAGGATAGATACCTGCTCACTATTTATGCTGCCTTGTGTAAGTACTTTCTGTGTATGCTGCCCATTGACAAGCACAATATCATTGTTGGTTAGCTGAGGAGGATTAGTTATATGTTGGGTAGGTTTGAGACACCACAGTGCATTCTTAAAGACAGAGTTATTGCTATATCTAGATGAGCATGAGCCTTCCATTTTGTTAGTCTTTAACTCGCTCACATTTTAAAAGCATAGCATTTTTTACCATATTAGACTATTGTCTTACTATTATTACTTTTTTTGCTGATCTACAATAGAAAATAAATAAAACAGCCCAGCTTCTTACAAATGTGTCTATTGGTTGCCATTGGACTATGCACATATTGTAAGATAGCACAGGAGTTGTCAGCGCTTAAAATCTAAAAAGGATACCTAAGCCACTCTCCACTATCTCCTCAAGATAGAAAATGGACAAACAATATGGCGATTGAGAGGGCGCTAATAAGCTGGGTATACTTAACACACCTAATTAATTAAGATTATATCAAAACAAAGAATAAATCAAATACGGTGAATTTTGTCAATCTTTTACTAGTGGAAATAATCCCTGATTTGTGCAATACATAAATTCATAAAACAATATATGAAAACATTTGAAGACACATAAATTAAAATTAGATACAATATTTTTAACTAGTGCTGTAGGAATACCACCCTGATATAAAAATATATATTTATAATAAGCGCTTTAAAATTGCATTGATCAATGTTTGAGTCCTTAAAATCAATTAGTTTATTCCTGGATATAATGGACAGTCTTTATAGTCCTTATAAATTTTCAACAGTTGAAATCCCTTTGGTTGTATGGTTTATTGCATACAAGACTTATCACTGTGATTAAAATTAATATACTGGATAAAAGCGATAAAATGTTCCTTATTTACGATACTTTGTATCCTTGCTTGGTTATATATATAACTTTAACTCACAGAAAGTTGCAGCGACTGTATCCAGATGTCGCTGTGATGTATCTCAGAGACTGTGGTCTTTAATCGTAACACGCTCCTTGCGTGTGGGCCGCTTTGTGTGCTGCAGCTCCTATCCTCTGGTACAGGATTCTCCACTCCCTCCGTGGGGAGGTAACCGGCAGAGGTACGCCGCTCCTTGCGTGTGAATATCTGATGAGCTGTTATCTTTTGCTTCCAATATTCACAGCTCCCTGTTTGTGACAAGCAGTCTGGATTTTCGTAAGTACGATCCTCGAGGTGAATGGGCACCCGCTCTTAGCGTTAATACGCGCGGGTAAATACTAGGTACCTAGTGGGTTTGGTTCTGGTAACAGGCAACTTCAACTTCTGCGCGTTTCACCCATGTGTGTGGGCTTTATCAAGATATCAGTTGCTGCCAGAACTTGGATTTAAAAAGCCATTACTTCCTTCTCATTGGTTAATATGTTTCCAGGTGATTGTTTCTTAAGGTGGATTTCTCAGGTGAATGATTCTTAAGGTGGAATCACAATAGTTCTTATTTTGTTCCTTTGGGAATCTTAATTTCCCATGTTTTCTTGTTAAGTTTCTTTGGCACTAATTAGACTGTGGAATGATTTTATATATATAAAGCAATAGTAATGTGAATATAATTGTAATTATTACTGCTTCAGGGTGGTAATTCCCAAGGGTGGTATTCCATTGTTAAAAAACGGAAAAAAAGAACAATATGAATACAATGAAAATATCAATAAAAAATAATAATAAATACACAAAATTTAAGAATGAAAAATAAAAGTTAAATAAATATATGAAAATAGATGTGAAAAATATATATATTAATCACTATGATCTAGGGAAATAATGTTAATTTTATAATAAGTTATATAATTGATATGACTATGATTATGTATATTTGTTCTTTTTGTGATAAAATGAGCTTTTTAATAGTACTCTACTTCTTATTGTTTATTCTCTTTAAAAATGAATCTGTTAATTATTTCGGGGTGGTTTCTGCTACACATGAATATTTAGGTAAGTATTCTAACGGGTTATACTGCTAAAAAGGGGGATAAATCTAACTCTGAATTTAACCCTCTAGGATAGAGGGTATCTAATTTATATATTATTTCTGATTCTTTTTTAAGGAGTTTAGCCTCAAAATCCCCTCCTCTCCAATTACCTCTGACTATACAGATCCCCCAAAACTTGAAATGTTGTAGATTATTGTTATGGGTTTCCCTAAAATGCTTGTATAAATGGGTGTCGAGATTGCCTTTATCAATGTTACATAAATGTTCTCGGATCCTGTCACGTAACATTCGGGTGGTCTCTCCAATATAAACTAAATTGCAAGAACATTTAATGAGGTATATAACTCCCTTAGTTGAACATCTAATTATGTCTTTTATGGCAAAAGCTTCTCCTATTCCATCTATATATACAGATCTTAAAGGCCATTCCCCCAAAGTTTTTTTTCCCTGCAATTTATGTAGAGCGTGCAGATATAGTAATAAAAATAGTTCTGTATATATAGATGGAATAGGAGAAGATTTTGCCATAAAAGACATAATTAGATGTTCAACTAAGGGAGTTATATACCTCATTAAATGTTCTTGCAATTTAGTTTATATTGGAGAGACCACCCGAATGTTACGTGACAGGATCCGAGAACATTTATGTAACATTGATAAAGGCAATCTCGACACCCATTTATACAAGCATTTTAGGGAAACCCATAACAATAATCTACAACATTTCAAGTTTTGGGGGATCTGTATAGTCAGAGGTAATTGGAGAGGAGGGGATTTTGAGGCTAAACTCCTTAAAAAAGAATCAGAAATAATATATAAATTAGATACCCTCTATCCTAGAGGGTTAAATTCAGAGTTAGATTTATCCCCCTTTTTAGCAGTATAACCCGTTAGAATACTTACCTAAATATTCATGTGTAGCAGAAACCACCCCGAAATAATTAACAGATTCATTTTTAAAGAGAATAAACAATAAGAAGTAGAGTACTATTAAAAAGCTCATTTTATCACAAAAAGAACAAATATACATAATCATAGTCATATCAATTATATAACTTATTATAAAATTAACATTATTTCCCTAGATCATAGTGATTAATATATATATTTTTCACATCTATTTTCATATATTTATTTAACTTTTATTTTTCATTCTTAAATTTTGTGTATTTATTATTATTTTTTATTGATATTTTCATTGTATTCATATTGTTCTTTTTTTCCGTTTTTTAACAATGGAATACCACCCTTGGGAATTACCACCCTGAAGCAGTAATAATTACAATTATATTCACATTACTATTGCTTTATATATATAAAATCATTCCACAGTCTAATTAGTGCCAAAGAAACTTAACAAGAAAACATGGGAAATTAAGATTCCCAAAGGAACAAAATAAGAACTATTGTGATTCCACCTTAAGAATCATTCACCTGAGAAATCCACCTTAAGAAACAATCACCTGGAAACATATTAACCAATGAGAAGGAAGTAATGGCTTTTTAAATCCAAGTTCTGGCAGCAACTGATATCTTGATAAAGCCCACACACATGGGTGAAACGCGTAGAAGTTGAAGTTGCCTGTTACCAGAACCAAACCCACTAGGTACCTAGTATTTACCCGCGCGTATTAACGCTAAGAGCGGGTGCCCATTCACCTCGAGGATCGTACTTACGAAAATCCAGACTGCTTGTCACAAACAGGGAGCTGTGAATATTGGAAGCAAAAGATAACAGCTCATCAGATATTCACACGCAAGGAGCGGCGTACCTCTGCCGGTTACCTCCCCACGGAGGGAGTGGAGAATCCTGTACCAGAGGATAGGAGCTGCAGCACACAAAGCGGCCCACACGCAAGGAGCGTGTTACGATTAAAGACCACAGTCTCTGAGATACATCACAGCGACATCTGGATACAGTCGCTGCAACTTTCTGTGAGTTAAAGTTATATATATAACCAAGCAAGGATACAAAGTATCGTAAATAAGGAACATTTTATCGCTTTTATCCAGTATATTAATTTTAATCACAGTGATAAGTCTTGTATGCAATAAACCATACAACCAAAGGGATTTCATCTGTTGAAAATTTATAAGGACTATAAAGACTGTCCATTATATCCAGGAATAAACTAATTGATTTTAAGGACTCAAACATTGATCAATGCAATTTTAAAGCGCTTATTATAAATATATATTTTTATATCAGGGTGGTATTCCTACAGCACTAGTTAAAAATATTGTATCTAATTTTAATTTATGTGTCTTCAAATGTTTTCATATATTGTTTTATGAATTTATGTATTGCACAAATCAGGGATTATTTCCACTAGTAAAAGATTGACAAAATTCACCGTATTTGATTTATTCTTTGTTTTGATATAATCTTAATTAATTAGGTGTGTTAAGTATACCCAGCTTATTAGCGCCCTCTCAATCGCCATATTGTTTATGCACATATTGTGCCAGATTACGAGTGAAGCGCAAAAGCAATTTACGCTAGAATGATTACTGTGACTTTAGAGCTCTGGTTAACTGTTTAATGAACTTAAAACATTGCACAAAATACATTACAAAGTACAGTTACACTCATAGTAACATTATCAAATAAAATAATATTTAAAAAGAAAATTGCACAAAAAAGTTATAATGGCTCAAAGATATGAGATCTCAGGTGTTAGAAAGAAAAAAAAAAGGTACGCAAAGGGCTTTTACATTGAGATACATACATATACATGTCTAATGATGTATATGTATGTGTGTGTATATATATATATATTTATATGTCTATATATGTATACATTTGTATTTATATATTTATATGTGTATATATGTATTTACAGACATACTGTATATACAGATATAAACACATAAATACATATGTACACATATATAGACATATATATATATACAGTATATATAGTATATATATATATATATATATATATATATATATATATATATATATATATATATATATATATATATATATATATATATAAATCTATACTGTATATGTATATATATACATATATATATATACAGTGAGGCCCCGGTTTACGCACGACTCGGTATACGAAATTTCGGTTTACGAAATCGAAATTTGAAGAAAATTTGACTCGGTTTACGAATTTTTTTCGCAATACGAAACAAAATGCCGGTCAAAATGCCGGTTTGCCCCCCTCGGTTTACGAATATTTTTCGCAATACGAAACCAGTGGCCCCTGTGCCCCCTGCATACTCAAGTATGATTGAATTAATGAAGTTTGGGTACCAGTGTAGAGGTGTTGGAGAGGTTTTGGAGCCATTTTGCAGCAAGTTGTTGAGCCTTTTGGAGCCATTTGCAGCAAGTTGTTAAGCCTTTTGGAGCCATTTGCAGCAAGTTGTGGAGCCTTTTGGAGACATTGGAGCCATTTGCAGCAAGTTGTTAAGCCTTTTGGAGCCTTTTGGAGCCTTTTTTGGACACTTTACTTGAATTTTTTCGGACCTCCGGAACGCATTAATTGATTTTCAATGCATTCCTATGGGAAACCGTGTTTCGGTTTACGAATTTTTCGCAATACGAAACGACCCGGAGAACGAATTAAATTCGTAAACCGAGGCCTCACTGTATATATATATATATATATAAAAGTACATTTTGCAGTTAAGTAGATGAAAACATGTAAAAGCAAATTTATGCAATATTCATATTTAATAAAGAATTTAACTGTGTTTGTTCTGTAAATATTTCACATTCCAATGTTCTGGGGAATATATTCTTAGTATTTATATATATATATATATATATATATATATATATATATATATATATATATATGTTTAGATATATATATGTATTGTACAAAAAAACATCAGGTATATGTAGAAATATCCTATTATATAAAAGGCCAAGTTTGTTTGTCCGAAGCTGTCATGCGCAGTAGAAACAGCACGAGGACAAACACACCTGCCCTTTGAGTTCCTACCTGATCTGCGGCAGAAGTGGGCATGGCCGGACGTGAAGGGGGCGTGACCTGGCGTGAAGGCCTGTGAAAGGGGCGTGGTCGGCATAAAGGGGCGTGGTCAGGTGCGGTCACTCACGTAAGATAGAGGGGATAGAGAGAGAGAGGGAGAGAGAGAGAGAGCACAAAAGAGAGGGGGTGGGAGCAGGGATAGGCAAGGTGTCCGTACACGGACACTGGTGTCCGTGACTAGCCCTTGCAGTGTCCGCCACAACCTTAGTATATATATATTTTTTTTCTGATTAAATAATAGGAATAAAAAAAATATGTAGTGTGAATAAAGTTAGTAGCTTGTCAAGAGACTGCTAGCGATATTGGGTGATAAGTTATGGAATAAATAAAGCCTGAGTGAAATACTGGATGTGTATCTGCATCTGTATAATAACACCCAGCTCTATACAAAGACACAGTAGTGACACTGGCACATGTGTATAGCAAGACAATGGCTGGTTATAGGGTCAGTGGTATCTGCATCAGCATCATAGCAACCAGTGCTATATGACACAGTAGTGACACTGGCTCCTGGGTATAGCCAGAGGAGGGCTGGTTATAGAATCAGTGGTATCTGCATCAGTATAATAACACCCAGCACTATATAATGACACAGTAGTGACACTGGCACATGGGTATAGCCAGACAAGGGCTGGTTATAGGATCAGTGGTATCTGCATCAGTATAACAACACCCAGCACTATATAATGACACAGTAGTGACACTGCCACATGGGCATGGCCAGAGGAGGGCTGGTTATAGGATCAGTGGTATCTGCATCAGTATAATAACACCCAGCACTATATAATGACACAGTAGTGACACTGGCACATGAGTATAGCCAGATGAGGGCTGGTTATAGGATCAGTGGTATCTGCATCAGTATAATAACACCAAGCACTATACAAAGACATAGTAGTGACACTGGCACATGGGTATAGCCAGAGGAGGGCTGGTTATAGAATCAGTGGTATCTGCATCAGTATAATAACACCCAGCACTATATAATGACACAGTAGTGACACTGGCACATGGGTATAGCCAGACAAGGGATGGTTATAGGATCAGTGGTATCTGCATCAGTATAACAACACCCAGCACTATATAATGACACAGTAGTGACACTGCCACATGGATATGGCCAGAGGAGGGCTGGTTATAGGATCAGTGGTATCTGCATCAGTATAATAATACCTAGCACTATATAATGACACAGTAGTGACACTGGCACATGTGTATAGCCAGATGAGGGCTGGTTATAGGATCAGTGGTATCTGCATCAGTATAATAACACCAAGCACTATAAAATAATGTTTTTAATTTCAAATGTACCTTGGTGTCCTTAACTAAGGTCTGTAATTTAGAAAATGTCCACCACAGCCTTTGTCTGTGCCTATCCCTGGGTGGGAGAGAGAGCACAAAAGAGAGGGGGGAAGAGAGGGGGGAGAGAGCACAAAAGAAAGGGGGGGAGAGCACAAAAGAGAGGGGGGAGAGACCACAAAAGAGGGGGGAGAGCACAAAAGAGAGGGGGGAGAGAGCACAAAAGAGAGGGGGAGAGAGCGCAAAAGAGAGGGGGAGAGAGAGAGCGCAAAAGAGAGGGGGAGAGAGAGAGCGCAAAAGAGAGGGGGAGAGAGCGCAAAAGAGAGGGGGAGAGAGAGCACAAAAGAGAGGGGGGAGAGCACAAAAGAGAGGGGGGGAGAAAGCAGAAAAGAGAGGGGGGAGAGAGCAGAAAAGAGAGGGGGGGAGAGAGCACAAAAGAGAGGGGGGAGAGAGTGCACAAAAGAGAGGGGGGAGAGAGAGCACAAAAGAGAGGGGGAGAGAGAGCACAAAAGAGAGGGGGAGAGAGAGAGAACAAAAGAGAGGGGAGAGAGCGCAAAAGAGGGGGGAGAGAGCGCAAAAGAGAGGGGGGAGAGAGCGCAAAAGAGGGGGGGGGGGCACAAAAGAGAGGGGGGAGAGAGCACAAAAGAGGGGGGGAGAGAGAGCACAAAAGAGAGGGGGAGAGAGAGAGAACAAAAGAGAGGGGGAGAGAGCGCAAAAGAGGGGGGAGATAGCGCAAAAGAGAGGGGGGAGAGAGCGCAAAAGAGAGGGGGGAGAGAGCGCAAAAAAGAGGGGGGAGAGAGAGTGCAAAAGAAAGGGGGGAGAGAGAGTGCAAAAGAAAGGGGGGAGAGAGAGTGCAAAAGAGAGGGGGGAGAGAGACATAGCAAAAGAGAGGGTAGAGAGAGAGCACAAAAGAGAGGGGGAGAGAGCAAAAGAGAGGGGGGAGAGAGCGCAAAAGAGAGGGGGAGAAAGAGAGCAGAAGAGGGGGGATAAAGAGAGGGAGATAGACAGCAAAAGAGAGGGGGGAGAGCGCAAAAGAGAGGGGGGAGAGCGCAAAAGAGAGGGGGAGAGAGAGCGCAAAAGAGAGGGGGGATAGAGCGCAAAAGAGAGGGGGGAGAAAGCGCAAAAGAGAGGGGGAAGAGCACAAAAGAGAGGGGGAGAGAGAGCGCAAAAGAGAGGGGGGAGTAAGCGCAAAAGAGAGGGGGAAGAGCGCAAAAGAGAGGGGGGGAGAGAGCGCAAAAGAGAGGGGGGGAAGATTCTCCACTAGGAGGAGGCAAAGAACACCCCTTTTTATTAAGGAATTTTTGGAGGCCGGCGATGTAAAGCGGGCTAAAAAAAAAAAAAAAAAAAAAAAAAAGAGAGGGGGGGTGGGGGAGAGCACAAAAGAGAGGGGGGGAGAGAGCACAAAAGAGAGGGGGAGAGAGAGAGCACAAAAGAGAGGGGAGAGAGAGAGAGAGCAAAAGAGAGGGGGAGGGAGAGAGCACAAGGGGTGGGACCGCTGTACTGCAAAAAATGGCCCGTGTGAACGGGCTTTAGGACTAGTTTATTTATAAATAAATAGAACATTGGAATGTGAAATATTCATATTTCTATGTCGGGTTGAGAGTGCATGAGCTTGGGGTGTTAGGTTTTTTCCCCTTTTTTTTCTCCATTGACTTCTATGCAGGAATACCTGAACCGGCACGTGCTATTCTAACTCTGGCTTTTTGTGCTCGTCGGGTTAGTGCGCAAGCGAAAACAGTTAATTTTCAACTACAAATACGAGTGCAACCATATGAGCGCAAAAAGCTTACTTCTAGCGCAATAAACACTCGAACGGGAGCGTTAATTAGCGCTCCACTTGTTATCTGGCCTATTGTGAGTATCTTTCCTCATCTCACAAATACTGAGGCTGCTAGCATGCAGCGTATTGATATGGTAACTTTTTCTTCACTATGTGCCAGTTCTTTATATATAATGCAGTGTGTGCCAGCTCTGTATCTCTACTCCGCTTTCTGCCAGCTTTATATATCTGCTTTATTCTGTGCCAGCTTTCTACTTGTTTTTTTGCTTTTGCAACTGTTTATTAGTACATCTCAAATAAGATTTTGAAATATATAATATACATAAGGACAGTTTAATCTGACTGAAGTTATGTTTAAAGACGGCTTAATGTGGTTGATTCAGTAGAGTATCACAAGCAGCAATATGTTTACATTTAGAGAGAAAAAATGTTAAAGGAGCATGAAACCCATTTTTTATTTCATGATTCAGATAAAGATGCAGTTTTAAACAAGTTTCCAACTTTCCAGTTTACTTTGTTTTCTTTGTTACCTTTGATAAAAGAATACTTAGGTAGGCTCAGGAGCAGCAATACAGTACTGGGAGCTAGCTGGTGATTGGTAACTGCACATATATGCCACTTGTCATTGGCTTATTCAGGGTCAGATTATGAGTGGAGCAGTAATTATCACTCACACGCTAACTCCCCTAGAAGTAAAGTTTTTGTGCATGTTGGATACTGTGTGCAAGTTGAAAGTAAAAAGTTTTCGCTTGCGTTCTAACCTGATGCGAGCAAAACGCCGAATTTACAATATCGAAATCACGTTAACATATTCCCCCATATACTTAAGTGGAGCGTGAAAAGTGGAAAAAACATACACCCGACTCGCGAATAAACCTGATCATATTTAACCAATTGCGCAAACCCAACATGAAATATTAATATTTGACATTCTAGTGTCCTTCACATAGAAGAATATGTTCTATTTATTCCTAAATACGTATTTTTATATATGTAATGGTATTTTTGTAAAATATATATTTATACATATATATATATATATATATATATATATATATATATATATATATATATATATATATATATATATATATATATATATGTATAAATATATACAGATATATATATATATATAGGAATATCTATTTCAAAATACTTAGACCATATTCCCCTATGTGAAGAATATTGGAATGTGAAATATTTACAGTAAACACATAGGGGCCGATTTAACAAACCCGAATGCAGCCATATGCTGCTGTTTCCGCATGAGCCTTCAGGCTCCCCAGAAACAGGGGTTAAGAAGCAGCGGTCTTAAGACCGCTGATTGTTAACTTATCGCCACCTCTGAGGAGGCGAACAGCAATCAGCTCGATCGGATACGATTGGGTTGATTGACACCTCCTGCTAGCGGCTGCGAATCTGCAGGGGACGTTATTGTACAAGCATTTCAGGAGAAATGCTTTTGCAATGATTAATGCCGGCAGCGTATGTCCACACAATGATAATTCAGCCCCATAGTTAAAAACGTTATTAAATTGAGAAATGCTGTGTGCAAAATGCATATTTTACATTTCTATGTTCTTTATATAGAAAATAATGTACTTTTAATGTTTAAATCAAAATTTATATATATATATATATATATATATATATATATATATATATATATATATATATATATATGTATACATATATATATATATATATATATATATATATATATATAAAAACACAGGAATGGACCGCACTCACTGGGGTCTATCTGGGGCACATGTTTCAAAGACTGCTGCTCCAAAACCCTGTCCGCATGCTCTGAGCAGGTGGACAGGAATCGCCGGAATTCAACCCGATCGAGTACGATCGGGTTGATTGACACCCCCTGCTGGCGGCCCATTGGCTGCGAATCTGCAGGGGGTGGCGTTGCAAAAGCAGCTCTTGTGAGCTGCTGGTGCAATGCTGAATACGGAGAGCGTATTGCTTTCCGCATTCAGCGATGTCTTGTGGACCTGATCCGCACTGTCGGATCAGGTCCGCAAGACATTTGTTAAATTGGCCTCACAGACTGGACTGGGTACACATCCTAAGCCACAGCAAACTTCACAGCCCTGAACACTGACAGACAGCTGCAAAGTTCCCAGCAACCTAGGCAATTAACCCCAGAGCACTCGCCAGCAGATTCAAAGTAATGTTTAAAAGCAAAACTGGGGGAAGTCAGTTACATTTGGCACCAAAGGACCAAGCCCAGGACCATGACAAGGTCTCCCCCTTCCTGGGACCCTAAACCAGCACCCACACAATGCATACTTCCAAACAAACCAACTGGGAACCTCCCAGGGTGACACAGGCTTTTGTAACCTCCCCTATGTAAATACAAAACACAGGAATGGACCGCACTCACAGACTGGACTGGGTACACATCCTAAGCCACAGCAAACTCCTTAGCCCTGAACACTGACAGACAGCTGCAAAGTTCCCAGCAACCTAGGCAGTTAACCCCAGAGCAAACTGGGTGACAGGCCCGCAGGGAAGCATTACAAACATTATCAACACAACACACAGAAAACCTGGCACTCGCCAGCAGATTCACAGTAATGTTTAAAAGCAAAGTGCTAGTGCCAGGTTTTCTGTATGTTGTGTTTATAATGTTTGTAATGCTTCCCTATGGGCCTGTCACCCAGGTTGCTCTGGGGTTAACTGCCTAGGTTGTAGGGGTAATTAAAGGATTCCACCTCCGGATTATATTTAGATAGGAGGTACCAAAGCTTTCTCACTATCCTATCTATGATAGGCATTCAATTTACACTCACATATTCCCAACAAGAGGTCAGCTTTCTAGATACCATGGTATGTAAGCAAGGTAATAAATTGAGTACTGACCTCTATACCAAGCCTACTGATAAGAATACTCTTCTTAGATATGAGAGTTTCCACCCAGATACAGTCTTCAAATCCATACCTAGGAGTCAGTTATTACAAACCAAGAGAATTGTTAGAGACCCTGACAAATTACCAGATAGGTTAAGATCTATGGGCAATAAATTTGTAAAAAGAGGCTACCCTAAAGAGATTATTGAAAGTAGTATTGAAGATCTTGAAAAGAGTAAAGATTAAAATAAGGATGATACTAATAGATTGATATTCTCTACAGAATATAGTGACAGAAGCAAAGATATGTTCCGGATAGTGAGAAAGCATTGGTACCTTCTATCTATATAAAATCCAGAGGTGGAATCCTTTAAATTACCCCCTATGCCATCTTACTGACGGGTGAAAAATCTTAGGGATAATCTTGTTAAAGCAGATGTTGGTACCATTAAACCACAGAGTATAAACTATTTAACTACCCCTAATAAGGGTTGTTACCCTTGTTTACATTGTGCGCATTAAAGGAAAATCTCTATCCCAAAATGGTAAGAGGAAACAACTGACCATCAATGGCTTATATACATGCCAAACTGAGTATGTTATTTACCTCCTCAAATGCCCGTGTGGGCTGTGTTACATTGGCAAGACCACCTAAGCTGCCAGGGATAGATTTAGCCAGCATAAAGCCTCTAAGGATATGGCCCTACCAGTCTCTGCACATTTTACACAGATGGGACACACTGTTAGTCAGCTCCGTTTTCAGGTAATTGATCACATCCCCCAACATAGGAGAGGGGGTAATAGGGAACTTAAATTGAAACAAAAGGAGGTCTGGTGGATTAATCATCTTAATACACTGCACCCGCATGGTCTGAATAGGGATTATGATTTATATTTGTTTTTATAAATTTAGTTTTTTCTTAGGGTAATGTTTTCTGGTACCGTTAGGGGTCATTATTCATTGTAAGCCCACTGAAACCTGAATAGGTATGGGTTAATTCAATTAAATGTACAGGATGGAACCTGATTGGTCCAGATAACCTTTTTAAAGAGTGTGTTTAGTTGTTTTTAACTATGCATGATTAAGGACCATGTAGGTCCGAAATGTCGCTTTTAAAAGGTTGTTTGTATCCTAAATAAAAAAAATATCACCATTGACAAACATTGTGGTGTTGTGGTCACCACACTTGATGCATGGACTGTATGACTTTGGAGTATTCGCTGATACTCCATAGTGACGGGAACACACTGGATAAAGATACCTATAGGCATAGTGCTGGACTCTTATTTGTTCATTTTCTGTATATATACACATACATATACATCTTCAGACATGTATTTGTATGTACTGTATCTGTATGTTATAGCCCTTTGCTTTTTTTCTAACACCTGAGACCTCATATCTTTGAGCCGTTATCACTTTTTATTGCAATTTTTTTAATAATTTTTATCAGACAGTATTATTATGAGTGTAACTGTACTGTGAAATGCATTTTTCATGTTTTTTGTGACACGTTTTATTCAAGTGTAACAGTTAACCAGAGCTCTGAGGTTGTGATAACCCGGTGTACGTTAAATTCAATTGCGCTTTTGTGAAAGAGTTTTTTAATATAAGTTAAACTGTTACTTTAACTTATATTACCCGCGCAACTTCCGATGTGCGCAAACACCTATGATAAACCATTTATCGTTTGCACGTAACAGTTAGTGCTCCGCTCGTAATTTGGCCCTCAATGTGTTCAGCTATCTCCCGGTACTGCATTGCTGCACCTTTAACAAAGGATACCAAGAGAATGAAGAAAATCTGAGAATAGAAGTAAAATGGAAAGTTGTTTCAAGTGGAATGCCCTATCTGAATCAATAAAGTTTAATTTTGGGTTTCATGTCCCTTTTTTATTCATAATTTTGTACCCATTTTGTATATCTATTTCACTTCATCCTAAAGATATAGTAAGGCCTTAGTAAAAATATCATACCTGAAATCCCATGAGACATCTGTTGTCACTTTCCTCATTTATTATATACAGTAGTTGCAAGATGACATAAACAAATTGCACCGACTAGAAAATATCACCTAAACATTTATATGTTAAAAAGGAAGCTATTTTACCTCAAAATTTCCTCAGAAGCCACATACCATCATAAAGGTACTTTAAGCAGCCAATCAGGATGCTAGTCCCAGGACTTGCAAAAGAGCATGCATCTGGTATTTGCAAGCACATTCATTCTATTTTCCTACTCAGTTTAAGGAAGTTTACTATGAAATCTCACTAGATTTCAGTGAAATCTCATGGGATCCCAGTAAAGCAAACCATGGCCTTAGCATGGCCTGCTGATGCTGATTGGCTACCGTTGGTTTTTTCCCAACTGCAGCTGGACAGTAACTGAAGAATAACTGTTCACAGAGCACTTTCTTTTGTTAGCTGAAGAAATTTTGAGGTAAAATATCTTATTTACATAGAGATGTTCATGTGATATTTTCTTGTTCAAATTTATGCTGCATCACTTTCAAGTGATTTAGTATATGATTATTATGTCCCTTTAATTGTGCATAGTGAAAAAAATGGCAATATACATTATTTAATTTATTTTGTCCTCTCTCCTGCAATTTAATTCTAAAAAGTATGGGCTTCAAATTCCTGTTAGAGGTGGAAGCGCAGACTCGAGACTCAACAGTGGCACACATTGGTTGCACATTCAGCTGATTTAGAACTGTCTGTAATTAGCCTTGGCAGAGATGATAAAAAGAGATAAGCGCTCAACCTGGGAACGAACAAAAGCATAATAGCTTGTTCTATGGCTAGTTACCACTCAAGAAGCAGCCTCTTTTTGCTCAACATGTGCCTTTCACAGAGAAGAACTTTCCTGAAGCATATCAGTCTGATCCTGACTTAACAGTACAGTCCAGCACCAAAATACCAGGCAATCCCTCTCTGAACAAGAGAAACAGCAAAACCCCAGACGTACGTTTTGGCCTATTGTGGGCCTCGTAAGTGAGGTACAGCCATATCCCTCTAGGCACACTGAGCAACGGGTCCACTTCTGGATTCCCGCATCACACTTAGGGAGACTTAGGGAGACATAGAT